>NC_090248.1:1416935-1419435 GCF_037325665.1 Littorina saxatilis
AGAAGCAAGAAACAAAGCTTGCAAACATACGGACGAAGAAAAGAAAAGAAAAAAAAAAAACCCACCATAAAACAAAGAAAGAAAGCAACAAACAAACGAACGATCGAACGAACAAATGGTTATGAGACCTGCCAGATAGATCATTCACACAGACACAACCTTGTTTTCTCGACAGTTATTGCCCCCACGTAAAACGCAAAAATCGATGTCATTAGCTTTTTGTTGCTCGGTGAAGAATGACAGTCACTGTCGGAAGAGATCAGACAGCTGCTAATGGTGCTAATGGTGCTAATGGTTCCAAGTAAGCTCAGTTCTTGGGTTCATTAGTACGAGATCTACACACTGCAATTATATATCATACAGGAAATTGGATGCTAGCGATGTTTGTTGGAGTTAATTACTTACATCCGCCGCTCTGAACCTACTGTCCTTTGCCCGGGGGAAAAACTCACGTCGGTCACAAGGGCTTGGAACTAGCTGTGTGCCCGGGGGAAAGCTCACGTCGGTCACAGGGGCTTGGAACTAGCTGTGTGCCCGGGGGAAAGCTCACGTCGGTCACAGGGGCTTGGAACTAGCTGTGTGCCCGGGGGAAAGCTCACGTCGGTCACAGGGGCTTGGAACTAGCTGTGTGCCCGGGGGAAAGCTCACGTCGGTTACAGGAGCTTGGAACTAGCTGTTTAGCTTTCGTTCAGCAGCCATTGTTTGTTGCCGGTACTGAGGATATTTCACTCTTCATTGTGCAGGTAAACACAGACCTTAAGAATCATCAGTTGATGTCATTAGTTGATGTCATTAGTTGATGTCATTAGTTGATGTCATTAGTTGATGTCATTAGTTGATGTCATTAGTTGATGTCATTAGTTGATGTCATTAGTTGATGTCATTAGTTGATGTCATTAGTTGGTGTCATTAGTTGATGTCATTAGTTGATGTCATCAGTTGATGTCATTAGTTGATGTCATCAGTTGATGTCATCAGTTGATGTCATTAGTTGATGTCATTAGTTGATGTCATTAGTTGATGTCATTAGTTGATGTCATCAGTTGATGTCATTAGTTGATGTCATTAGTTGATATCATTAGTTGACTTCAAAGTTTTTCCCCATATATGTCGTTTCATCCTGGAGTGGATTTACCTGGCTACGTGTTCCTCATTAGTGATCTATGATGTCGGAAGACTAAGCCCTTATTCTTTCCCTCACCACGGTAATCGTTTGCAGAAAGAGATACAGTCTAACCGTTGCAGAAAGAGATACAGTCTAACCGTTGCAGAAAGAGATACAGTCTAACCTTTGCAGAAAGAGATACAGTCTAACCGTTGCAGAAAGAGATACAGTCTAACCGTTGCAGAAAGAGATACAGTCTAACCGTTGCAGAAAGAGATACAGTCTAACCGTTGCAGAAAGAGATACAGTCTAACCGTTGCAGAAAGAGATACAGTCTAACCGTTGCAGAAAGAGATACATTCTAACCGTTGCAGAAAGAGATACATTTTAACCGTTGCAGAAAGAGATACAGTCTAACCGTTGCAGAAAGAGATACAGTCTAACCGTTGCAGAAAGAGATACATTCTAACCGTTGCAGAAAGAGATACAGTCTAACCGTTGCAGAAAGAGATACAGTCTAACCGTTGCAGAAAGAGATACAGTCTAACCGTTGCAGAACGAGATACAGTCTGACAGTTGCAGAAAGAGATACAGTCTAACCGTTGCAGAACGAAACACAGTCTAACCGTTGCAGAAAGAGATACAGTCTAACCGTTGCAGAAAGAGATACAGTCTAACCGTTGCAGAAAGAGATGCAGTCTAACCGTTGCAGAACGAGACACAGTCTAACCGTTGCAGAAAGAGATACAGTCTAACCGTTGCAGAACGAGACACAGTCTAACCGTTGCAGAAAGAGATACAGCCTAACCGTTGCAGAACGAGACACAGTCTAACCGTTGCAGAACGAGACACAGTCTAACCGTTGCAGAAAGAGATACAGTCTAACCGTTGCAGAAAGAGATACAGTCTAACCGTTGCAGAAAGAGATACAGTCTAACCGTTGCAGAACGAGACACAGTCTAACCGTTGCAGAAAGAGATACAGTCTAACCGTTGCAGAACGAGACACAGTCTAACCGTTGCAGAAAGAGATACAGTCTAACCGTTGCAGAAAGAGATACAGTCTAACCGTTGCAGAAAGAGATACAGTCTAACCGTTGCAGAACGAGACACAGTCTGACAGTTGCAGAAAGAGATACATTCTAACCGTTGCAGAAAGAGACCACAGTCTAACCGTTGCAGAACGAGATACAGTCTAACCGTAGCAGAACGAGACACAGTCTAACCGTTGCAGAACGAGATACAGTCTAACCGTAGCAGAACGAGATACAGTCTAACCGTTGCAGAACGAGATACAGTCTAACCGTAGCAGAACGAGATACAGTCTAACCGTAGCAGAACGAGATACAGTCTAACCGTAGCAGAACGAGATACAGTCTAACCGTTGCAGAACGAG
>NC_090248.1:1429435-1439435 GCF_037325665.1 Littorina saxatilis
TAGTGAACAGCTCGCTTTCGCTCGCAGTTCAATATTTAAAAAAACAACTCGTGTAAATCTGGTACGACACAGCAGGCCATGTAGTATTCTCTATGTAAATAAATTGCTTTTAAATTTGTGTGTGTCTCGTTGGTATTTAAATAACAATATCCACGACAGTTGTCAAAAAAATACCCTGCAAAGATCAAGAAAAAATTAATTATCGAACAAATGCGTAATACGCCGAGGGGCGTTAAAGTCCCCCTAGGGTTTGCCCCTGTAAACGTAAACAAATGTTTTAAGTGCACATTCAACTTCTTTAGTTCATCAATCATTGTACACGTACAGGTATTCTCTGCACGTTCGATCATCTACACTAATCGCCATAAAAAAAACTAAACACATACATTTAGCTGTAGAACTTTGTGATGCGGCCAGTTATAGTAAAACCAAGTATATTGCCAGAAAGGTAATTCATCCCCCTACCGTTTGAAACAAAGAGTTTCATTTTTCATCGATTAGTTTTTATGCAGTGTACCGGAGAGCCAGGACACCCCCAAAAATCAAATTCGCAAAAAATCAAAATAAGCAAGAGTAAATTGAAGAACAATTCATTTTTTTTATGGCGATAAGTGCAGAAGACTGTACTACCAGTAAATGTCGCGACGTCTTGTTAGACCTGCTCGCTCAACCATAATTATTGCATGTCATTGGCGAAAGAACCTGGGTTGGGGGGGGGGGGGGGGACTGGTTGGGGGGAGGGGGCATGTATGTTCTTGTAAGACTTGTTTCTTGGAAGGTACGACACCAGTTGTCCTTAGTCGTACCTCCTTTCAGGTGAGAGTAAACGTATGTTCTTGTAAGACTTGTTTCTTGGAAGGTACGACACCAGTTGTCCTTAGTCGTACCTCCTTTACCCGTTCGGGTACGTGTCGTTTGTCAGGAAACTCTCTTGTTTTTGTCGTTGTCTTTTCTTACTGAAAAAAGCCAAGGTGATGGGGACGTCTTTCTCCATGTTTGTTGGTCCTTGCACATCTCAACTGAACAATGGGCGTGCCTGCACAATGCACATCTCAACTGAACAATGGGCGTGCCTGCACAATGCACATCTCAACTGAACAATGGGCGTGCCTGCACAATGCACATCTCAACTGAACAATGGGCGTGCCTGCACAATGCACATCTCAACTGAACAATGGGCGTGCCTGCACAATGCACATCTCAACTGAACAATGGGCGTGCCTGCACAATGCACATCTCAACTGAACAATGGGCGTGCCTGCACAATGCACATCTCAACTGAACAATGGGCGTGCCTGCACAATGCACATCTCAACTGAACAATGGGCGTGCCTGCACAATGCACATCTCAACTGAACAATGGGCGTGCCTGCACAATGCACATCTCAACTGAACAATGGGCGTGCCTGCACAATGCACATCTCAACTGAACAATGGGCGTGCCTGCACAATGCACATCTCAACTGAACAATGGGCGTGCCTGCACAATGCACATCTCAACTGAACAATGGGCGTGCCTGCACAATGCACATCTCAACTGAACAATGGGCGTGCCTGCACAATGCACATCTCAACTGAACAATGGGCGTGCCTGCACAATGCACATCTCAACTGAACAATGGGCGTGCCTGCACAATGCACATCTCAACTGAACAATGGGCGTGCCTGCGTTTTACGTTCCAGTGAAAATCACAGTTGAAAACTAGCAGGAAAATGTCTGTGTGCCAATACTAGCATCATATTTGTCTACAAAGTAATTTCAGAGGAATCAACAACCCCTCCCCCCCTCCCCGCTATTATATGAAAACTGGCTATAGACCTTCACCTGGTATCTTTCTACGCATGCGTACTTCGCTATCTCTTCTTTCGTCACAGCGGCGGACAAAGACAACACTGTTACATATCAAACATTCATCTTCTTCAAACACAGCGCGAGAACAGAACTGCATCAGGCTTTTTGCACCAATAAGTGGACAACAGAGCCACATTAATAATTCTCTCAGCGAAAGAACAGGTGCAATCAAAGCAAAGATACGGAGAGAAAGTAAAGCTGATCCTACGACTGGAGAAAAACGACACAGCTGCTGGCGGCCTGAGTGCTACATTTGGATAATGATGTCAAGTAAATGAGTCTAAACAGCGCCTTTTTGCGGGTATTATAGACAGAGGGGCACGCACGTACGCAAGCAGTCACGCACGAACATAGGTACACATGCACCCATGCACACTCACACATGCGCGCACACATAAACACACTCACACGCTCACAAAACACACACACACGAACAGGCAAAACACCCAAACCTACAGATAGATAAAAAGGCAGACAAGCACAAACATACACGCACATGCGCTAAGACAGAGAAAGAAAAGACACAGACAGACTTGTACTGTTTGTTGAAGCTTATTCTACAATTGAAGTTCATCGGATTCTTATTCCTGTTGATACTTGAATAAGGTGTTTACTGTTTATCGTTGCTGGTAAGACTGCAGGTAAAATATTCTCACATGTGCGAGCTTTGAGTTTTCATGGCTGTACATACACTGGCACATTTTCAGAACCAAAGACATCACTCAACTCAACTCAATGCCCGTCACTCCTGTCGGGGTATGGGCCGCCATTTTTTGTTGACGTTTCTGTAGCGAAGTCTTTTTTACAGGGAGGGGGTGCTAACCCCACGCCCAACCCTCCTCCTTTTTCAGCCGGGCTTGGGACCGTCCTTGGCGGAGTTAACCAAAGACATGATGCATGATATTCTTTCAACCAGCATTTTCCGTCAACATATGTGTTGAAATCGCCAAGACTGTGACACTAGCACCTCCTCAAAGACCAATCTTAATGACTATAGTATCATACAGGAAAACAATATTGTTGTGTGTTCCAATTCCATGTATTTCTTCTTTTATTTGTGCTAGAAAGAAGGGGACCCGCAATCAGATACATCTGCCTCCGACAAGCGTTCATTTATAACAGTCATTGGTGTCAAACTGGTCTGACGGATGTGTGCTGGATGATCAGTTACAATGAAAAGTACTTTATAATTAGATAAGATCATAATTATACCAATCTTACAATCTAACTCGGTGCTGTAGGCTGTGTCGGTCACAAAGAGAAAGAAATCTTATTTATAAAGATCTCCGCTGGTCCTGGGTGAATCATATCGCTTTGTATTTTATCAGACTTGAAAGTAGGAGGAAATTGCTGTGGTTTCTGTTTACGGATATTGGGGCACAGACCTGTCATCGAGACGAGCTAGGCATCCATCACTATGGCAGCATTTACAGTAATGGCACAAATATATCATTTTGAGTGATGACATATCTAGAACGGATCATTTTCAGATCATTTTCGGTGATGATACAACCAGATTATTTTAGCAATGCCACTGTAAGACCACTTTCAGTAATGCAACATCCATATCTTTTTCAGTAATGACCTAACAAGATTATTTTCAGCAATGCCAATCTCAAGACAAGTCGCGTGAAGCGATGTAAAAACATTTAGTCAGTCATATTGCTATAGTTTCTAGTCTCTATTTAGATAATCTCGGCTAACCCGTCCCGGGGTCACGCTCGTCTCCGCGAAGCATGCGACCGCGTAGTACATGACTGTAATTACTGAACCTATTTCCTTTCATTATGAGCTCATTTGTAGCTTAAACACAACATATATATATACTAGTTTTGAATTCAGGAGAAGATGAGGAATAACATGCAATCAATTTTTAATCAGCTTCCCAAAATTTGATTTTAATGACAACTTCAATGAGCAAACTAATTAACTAATTGTTAAGCGTTTGAGCTGAAATGCAATCCCATAGTCCGGACTTTGTCGGAGATTGCGTGCTCAAAATTGCAATCTATTTGGTTAAAAAATGAGGGTGTGACAGTGCTGCCTCAGCTTTCACAAAAAGCCGGATATGACGTCATCAAAGGCATCTATCCAAAAAATGAAGAAAAAAAAACTGGGGATATTATACCCAGAAACTCACATGTGAAATTCCATGCAGATCGGTCTTGTAGTTTTCTCGGAATCTCTTTATACAGACGCACACACATACACCACAACCCTCATCTCGTTTCCTCGTCTATGTTAAAAAAAAGCCCCTTTTGATAAATAGCGAACTGTATAATGGTGTGTAAAATGGATTGGCAGATAATAAGAGATGTGGAATTACATGCTGTCACTGATCGTAACTGGAGTGTCAAAGTCTTGCATCCACTTTAAATGTGGAAACATGTTATTGATGTAAAGGTTGTAGATAAAAACATGAAGATGCAACTGATTGGTATAATAAGAAGGGGTTTTGATTATTTGGATAAAGATTCCTTTTTTGACAATGTATAAATCATTAATTAGGCCAGATTTAGAATATGGCAATTTGATATGATCCCCATTGTTGAAACGGCAGTCATCTGCCCTAGACAGGATACAGAGGAGAGCAACACGATAGAACTGTACTGGGTGAGGGGCATGCAGTATGCTGATGGAACGAGCTGGCCCAGGCTATCTGTGTGATATAACTGTACTGTGTGAGGGGCATGCAGTATGCTGATGGAACGAGCTGGCCCAGGCTATCTGTGTGATAGAACTGTACTGTGTGAGGGGCATGCAGTATGCTGATGGAACGAGCTGGCCCAGGCTATCTGTGTGATAGAACTGTACTGTGTGAGGGGCGTGCAGTATGCTGATGGAATGAGCTGGCCCAGGCTATCTGTGTGATAGAACTGTACTGTGTGAGGGGCATGCAGTATGCTGATGGAATGAGCTGGCCCAGGCTATCTGTGTGATATAACTGTACTGTGTGAGAGGCGTGCAGTATGCTGATGGAACGAGCTGGCCCAGGCTATCTGTGTGATAGAACTGTACTGTGTGAGGGGCGTGTGGTATGCTGATGGAACGAGCTGGCCCAGGCTATCTGTGTGATAGAACTGTACTGTGTGAGAGGCGTGTGGTATGCTGATGGAACGAGCTGGCCCAGGCTATCTGTGTGATAGAACTGTACTGTGTGAGAGGCGTGCAGTATGCTGATGGAACGAGCTGGCCCAGGCTATCTGTGTGATATAACTGTACTGTGTGAGAGGCGTGCAGTATGCTGATGGAACGAGCTGGCCCAGGCTATCTGTGTGATAGAACTGTACTGTGTGAGGGGCATGCAGTATGCTGATGGAACGAGCTGGCCCAGGCTATCTGTGTGATAGAACTGTACTGTGTGAGGGGCATGCAGTATGCTGATGGAACGAGCTGGCCCAGGCTATCTGTGCGATAGAACTGTACAGTGTGAGGGGCATGCAGTATGCTGATGGAACGAGCTGGCCCAGGCTATCTGTGTGATAAAACTGTACTGTGTGAGGGGCATGCAGTATGCTGATGGAATGAGCTGGCCCAGGCTATCTGTGCGATAGAACTGTACTGGGTGAGGGGCATGCAGTATGCTGATGGAACGAGCTGGCCCAGGCTATCTGTGTGATATAACTGTACTGTGTGAGAGGCGTGCAGTATGCTGATGGAACGAGCTGGCCCAGGCTATCTGTGCGATAGAACTGTACTGTGTGAGGGGCGTGCAGTATGCTGATGGAATGAGCTGGCCCAGGCTATCTGTGTGATAGAACTGTACTGTGTGAGAGGCGTGCAGTATGCTGATGGAACGAGCTGGCCCAGGCTATCTGTGCGATAGAACTGTACTGTGTGAGGGGCATGCAGTATGCTGATGGAACGAGCTGGCCCAGGCTATCTGTGTGATAGAACTGTACTGTGTGAGAGGCGTGCAGTATGCTGATGGAACGAGCTGGCCCAGGCTATCTGTGTGATAGAACTGTACTGTGTGAGAGGCGTGCAGTATGCTGATGGAATGAGCTGGCCCAGGCTATCTGTGTGATGAAACTGTACTGTGTGAGAGGCGTGCAGTATGCTGATGGAATGAGCTGGCCCAGGCTATCTGTGTGATGAAACTGTACTGTGTGAGAGGCGTGCAGTATGCTGATGGAATGAGCTGGCCCAGGCTATCTGTGTGATGAAACTGTACTGTGTAAGGGGCGTGCGGTATGCTGATGGAATGAGCTGGCCCAGGCTATCTGTGCGATAGAACTGTACTGTGTGAGAGGCATGCAGTATGCTGATGGAACGAGCTGGCCCAGGCTATCTGTGTGATAGAACTGTACTGTGTGAGAGGCGTGCAGTATGCTGATGGAACGAGCTGGCCCAGGCTATCTGTGTGATAGAACTGTACTGTGTGAGGGGCGTGCAGTATGCTGATGGAACGAGCTGGCCCAGGCTATCTGTGCGATAGAACTGTACTGTGTGAGAGGCGTGCAGTATGCTGATGGAACGAGCTGGCCCAGGCTATCTGTGCGATAGAACTGTACTGTGTGAGAGGCGTGCAGTATGCTGATGGAACGAGCTGGCCCAGGTTATCTGTGTGATAGAACTGTACTGTGTGAGAGGCGTGCAGTATGCTGATAGAACGAGCTGGCCCAGGCTATCTGTGTGATAGAACTGTACTGTGTGAGGGGCGTGCAGTATGCTGATGGAATGAGCTGGCCCAGGCTATCTGTGCGATAGAACTGTACTGTGTGAGAGGCGTGTGGTATGCTGATGGAACGAGCTGGCCCAGGCTATCTGTGTGATAGAACTGTACTGTGTGAGAGGCGTGTGGTATGCTGATGGAACGAGCTGGCCCAGGCTATCTGTGTGATAGAACTGTACTGTGTGAGGGGCGTGCAGTATGCTGATGGAATGAGCTGGCCCAGGCTATCTGTGTGATAGAACTGTACTGTGTGAGGGGCATGCAGTATGCTGATGGAACGAGCTGGCCCAGGCTATCTGTGTGATAGAACTGTACCGTGTGAGGGGCATGCAGTATGCTGATGGAATGAGCTGGCCCAGGCTATCTGTGCGATAGAACTGTACTGTGTGAGGGGCATGCAGTATGCTGATGGAACGAGCTGGCCCAGGCTATCTGTGTGATAGAACTGTACAGTGTGAGGGGCATGCAGTAAGCTGATGGAACGAGCTGGCCCAGGCTATCTGTGCGATAGAACTGTACAGTGTGAGGGGCATGCAGTATGCTGATGGAACGAGCTGGCCCAGGCTATCTGTGCGATAGAACTGTACTGTGTGAGAGGCGTGCAGTATGCTGATGGAATGAGCTGGCCCAGGCTATCTGTGCGATAGAACTGTACTGTGTGAGGGGCATGCAGTATGCTGATGGAATGAGCTGGCCCAGGTTATCTGTGTGATAGAACTGTACTGTGTGAGAGGCGTGCAGTATGCTGATAGAACGAGCTGGCCCAGGCTATCTGTGTGATAAAACTGTACTGTGTGAGGGGCATGCAGTATGCTGATGGAATGAGCTGGCCCAGGTTATCTGTGTGATAGAACTGTACTGTGTGAGAGGCATGCAGTATGCTGATGGAACGAGCTGGCCCAGGCTATCTGTGTGATATAACTGTACTGTGTGAGAGGCGTGCAGTATGCTGATGGAATGAGCTGGCCCAGGCTATCTGTGTGATGAAACTGTACTGTGTGAGAGGCGTGCAGTATGCTGATGGAATGAGCTGGCCCAGGCTATCTGTGTGATGAAACTGTACTGTGTGAGAGGCGTGCAGTATGCTGATGGAATGAGCTGGCCCAGGCTATCTGTGTGATGAAACTGTACTGTGTGAGGGGCATGCAGTATGCTGATGGAATGAGCTGGCCCAGGCTATCTGTGCGATAGAACTGTACTGTGTGAGAGGCATGCAGTATGCTGATGGAACGAGCTGGCCCAGGCTATCTGTGCGATAGAACTGTACTGTGTGAGAGGCGTGCAGTATGCTGATGGAACGAGCTGGCCCAGGCTATCTGTGTGATATAACTGTACTGTGTGAGGGGCATGCAGTATGCTGATGGAACGAGCTGGCCCAGGCTATCTGTGTGATAGAACTGTACTGTGTGAGGGGCGAGCAGTATGCTGATGGAATGAGCTGGCCCAGGCTATCTGTGCGATAGAACTGTACTGTGTGAGAGGCATGCAGTATGCTGATGGAACGAGCTGGCCCAGGCTATCTGTGCGATAGAACTGTACTGTGTGAGGGGCATGCAGTATGCTGATGGAACGAGCTGGCCCAGGCTATCTGTGTGATAGAACTGTACTGTGTGAGGGGCGTGCAGTATGCTGATGGAATGAGCTGGCCCAGGTTATCTGTGTGATAGAACTGTACTGTGTGAGAGGCGTGCAGTATGCTGATAGAACGAGCTGGCCCAGGCTATCTGTGTGATAGAACTGTACTGTGTGAGGGGCATGCAGTATGCTGATGGAACGAGCTGGCCCAGGCTATCTGTGTGATAGAACTGTACTGTGTGAGAGGCGTGCAGTATGCTGATGGAATGAGCTGGCCCAGGCTATCTGTGCGATAGAAGAGTGTTGTCAGAGAGCGATTGAAGAATGTGGACTTTTTATTTAGTATTTTCTTTTTTGAATGAATGGGCAATTAGTGTACATACATTTTGTTTAGACCTTTTGTATAATGAACCAGTGCCTGCAGTAAAGCCATAAGAACAAGAACAAGAAGAACAAGAATGTATTCCGCCATATGGCATTACAGCCATTGATGTTTGTCCTGAAGAACATGGAAGGTGATGTGAACTGTGGTCATTGGTAACAAAAAGAGTGTGCTTCGGCAGTTTCGGACTATGTATGTACATGTATGTGTTACAACTTCTGACTGTTGTGATTTTATTCCAAGAACATTTGTTACAACTTCACAGACTTTCGTGATTTCATTCCAAGGACATATATACACACACATATATATACACACACATATATATACACACACTTATACACACACACAAACACACACATATACATACACACACACACACACACACATATGTATAGGTTACAACACGAGTGGTTTTTTATATTGCTTGTATTTCAGTCAAGACCCAGCGGATGAATATCATAGGGATTCACGGGGCCTCTGGCGAGTGAATCCCGATGATATTCCCGCTGGGTCTTGACTGAAATACAAGCCATATAAAAAAACACGAGTGTTGTAAGCTGTATATCCCATGCGTACACCAAAGACAACGTAGACCACAATAAAGCACTGTAGTTGTCTGTGGTGTGTAAAATAGGTGAGCCAGCGAGGTGTGTTCCTCTTCACTACCCCATGCTAAAGCCACGTCGCCGAAGAAATGAAGTGCATCCGTAAATGTGTGTTAAATCTACATTCAAACCACTGTTCGATTTGCTTTTGAATGCATTTTAGTTTCAAGATAGTAAAGAAAGCACACACAATGAAAGTTTTCATTGAATCAAAGACAGTTTCGATTTAGGTTCTGAGTCCGTCCAAGGTCACAGTTCCAGGCTACCGTTGCCAACACCGGTTTGGTTAACTCGGATCCCAATTCTAGTTTAATTTTTGTGTTGGAGTGTAGAATTACGAAAATAAACTAACATTTTACTGAATAACTTCCTTTAGATTTAAGCAGTCATTTCATGTTCGTGAAATATATCTCTTAGTTAATTTGTTCGATCGTGCTTGCGTTAATCAACCCATACCGGTAGCGTCAATTCTGTCTAAAACGGTGTAATGGCTGCTCCTTGAAACTGCGTGTTGAATACCGTTTGGACTGATTTTACTCCATCAGGATGAAATACACGTTTGCTGAGCTCTTGGATACTTTCATATAACCATGAACTTACGTCAGTGTAAAGCAAAAAAGTTGGACATGCTCGAAAAATGGATGAAACAGCCTGTGCTGGATGACGAAGCGAACCGGCCAGTCAAAAAGGTACACAGTGCATCTTTGCTTGTTGGAACACACGGAGGAAGGGAGGTTACTCTAGCTTCACCTCAAATGAACAGCGAGGTTCGTTTGCTGTCACTATCAGTTGATTCTTCGCTTTTGTTCTTTTTTTACTCGACCTGCACCCAAAGTGTAAAGATAAACGCTTTGTTTACTGTATCGCATACCACAGATACGTATCATGGTTTTGTCCTCTGTGAATGT
>NC_090248.1:1441935-1470952 GCF_037325665.1 Littorina saxatilis
TTGATTTGTTTATTGATTTATTAATTCATGCATTTATGCACTTAGCCATTCCATTATTCATTCATTCAGTCTTCAATTCATCTATTGTTATTTTTTTCTTCGATTTATTCGTTCATCATTTTTTCCTTTCACTTCTTTGCTCCTCGCTGGATCACTTGGGTCTTTGAAAAATCGTATGCAGCAGACATCTGGTAGTCTTGCAGTATGAGTAGTGTGAGTAATGACTGCCCCCATGTATGGCCGTTGTTTTCGCCATCTTTGCAATCGTGATGAACCACCCCATACTCCCCCTCCCCCCCCCCGGTAAATTCACACGTGTGTGTATATGCTAATTTGCATGAACTCGCCTGCGCACATACAGTTTCATGTTCTTTTTGCTGTCACCAAAACGCCGAAATAAGAATCTTCCCACAGCTCTGAATGGAGATAGTTCTGTCTAACAAATGTTTCGTTACAGATACTTTGTGTCAGAACGAATAATTAAGACTTATATCAACATTTTCCTTGGACAATAAAATAATGTCTCTACCAATGACACTGGTCGGAATGCGAGTTAAACAACCGTTCACACTGACACATACAGGATGTGTGACTACAGAGGTATAGACACCCCAACAACGACAAAAACCACTTTAAAAACAATAATAAATAATGAATATGTATATGAGATCAGGGCCATTGTAGACATTGTGTAAAGACATATTCCTTCCTGTCACGATCGGGTGACAGAGACCAAGAAAGTGTCACTCAGTGGAGTGCCTGTTCTTGGTCGTGTATGATAGAAAGCGCCTGTGCGTGATATTGGGTTACAGCAGAGTTTGCTGACGGTGCTCTACGAGCACGGATGTTTTGTATCGCACGAGTTTTACAGTGGAGGTTTCTGCTGTCATAGCTAGGGCTGACGGTTTTTCGCTGACAGCGCACACGGGATTTTCACGGATTGAGTTTCTCGTGTCTTTTTCTGCTTGGGAGGCAGAATTGTGTATAGCTGGACTGGTTTTGGGACAAGGTCAGTCACGTGTATTTGGCTAGGTGGTCTGTCAGAGACTCAAGGACGGCACACTTGACACCCAGCGGCAGAAGGGGAAGGATCGTATACACAGTTTCTAGAGTATGATGGTTTTTCACCGAGTATTATATTCGGCACTCTAGGGGAACTTCCACTAGTTTTTCCTTTCTCCCTGCCACGTATTTTGCTGAGGACAAGTCGTCAATTTTCCTTCGTCGGCGATGGCTTTCGCATAAGGATTCGACAAGGGGTTCTGGACGGTTTTGGTCACTGTTGACGAACAGAGGCTGGTCCAGGGAGGAAGCGGACTTTGCTTCCATTGAGAGTACAATCATAGGCTTTTGAGGTAATAAATCATTATTTAACGCTGTTGATGAGTCTGTGTTGTGGAATGAAATACTCTCTGTTGTTCTTTCCAGGTTAGCGCATAATTTACTCTCTGTGACGCTAAAATACTAATCTGTATATGGTTTTTGCAGATAGGGAGAGAAGGACGGAAAATGACTGTTTTGTTGTTGTAAAAAGTCCATTTTGTGCAGGCCCACGTGCTCGATGAGATATTTAAAGATGACATGTTTTAAGGTGGTGGGTGAGGGGTAGCTGACATGTTTAGTGCACCGATGCTTTCTGTTTGCAGCCTTCGTTTCGTTTCGCTTCGTTCGCCTCGCTTCGTTACGTTCCTGTAACATCTGCACGGCTGACTCTGGCGGGAACTGTTGAGGCTACGCTAACCAGGAGACCGGCTAACCAGGAGACCGGCTAACCAGCGGACCGGCTAACCGGCAGCGGACCGGCTAACCAGCGAACCGACTAACCAGCATACCGGCTAAGCAGCAGCAGCAGAGATAAAGCTAAGTGCACCATGTCGTACGCACCCCGTTGACCACCGTTGTCTTTTCGTATCTATGATTTCATTGGAGTAGTGACAACGTGGGGTGTGTGACACCTGCACGAACTAGGGCTTTTCGGACAGAACATTCTCATTTAACTATATTTACACGGGTTCAGCGTGTTCCTATAATTTTCTACATACTACTGGCATTTTGTCAGTGAACACTGGTTTTTTACGTGTTGAGAACGTAAAAGGAACATATTTTGAGTGAAGGCTCGAGGGAGGTGGAGAGTTTATACATAAACAGGCGTCTGAAACTTATACTTTTGTTGACTCTATTTAATTGTATGACTGCGAGAGTGGATCGTGGTGTGGTTAGTTAATTAGTAGTAATTAACCGGTTCATAATCACCTTGAGTGATATATTGAAACTTGACACATGGGGGCCAAGCCGGGATTTACTCAGTTAATTTCTGACTGATAAAGACCCACCAATTAAGGATAACTAAGAGCAGATAATCTCGTCAGTGCTCGACTTATTTTCTGCTTGGTGCTACCCTTTTTTGTATAGTTTTGATCATATACCACACCTTAAGCGATTCACATCTTGCAGGAAATGTAAATTGTAATTTGTGAGTTATTGTATGCGCTAACTGTGATTACTTCCCTTTCCTTTGTTTGTGAATCTTTGTTGTTGTACGTTCAGAGTTTTCCGTTGCAGAGAGCTGAGCGGGGTTAACGGATTTGTTGTTCGTTTTACTCAGTTTTCTCTACATTGTTGTTTCGCATTCTGTAACAGGTTACATTTCTACCGTCTTGTTTTACTTGGATTTTTCTCCATATTTTGACTTTGTTGGAATTTTGGGGGGGAAGGGTCCGAGGACTTCTGTCCTAACCAAGGCTGTGGGAGACACTCTGTTTCACCGCAAAAAGCAGCCGATAAAGTAGGCCACGGCTGTGGGAAACACTTTGTTTCACCGCAAAAAGCAGCCATAAAGTAGGCTACGCGATTTGTTCTACACCGTTTGGATTTTTCTTCTGCATTTTCTGGTTGCTGGATTTTTGTATCCACCGCTTTCATCACCGCGTGTTCTAGCTATAGCTGCGTTAGACTTATTTTGGTAATAAAGCTTTGCTAAAACTAACCATGGCTACAGGGGGATCTCCTACGAGGAGAATAACTTTCGAGACTCCTGGGAGCGAGCAACCGACTGAGCGAGACGCACGCGTTAGAGCCCGAAGCGTTCTAAAACGCTTAGAAGTAGAACGGAAGGAAGAATTTGAGCGACTGACAAGAAAAGAAGAACGTGACCGACAGGACAAGAAGGACGAACTTGACAGACAAGAAAGGGAACGACAGGCAGAACGACAGGCTGAACGAGACAGACAGGAAAGGAAAGAAGAACGTGACAGACAGGAAAAGAAAGACGAACTTGACAGACAAGAAAGGGAACGACAGGCAGAACGAGACAGACAGGAAAGGAAAGACGAACTTGACAGACAAGAAAGAGAACGAGACAGACAAGAAAAGAAAGACGAGCTTGAGAGACAGGAACGACAGGCCGAGCGTGACAGACAGGAACGGAAAGAGAAAGAGCAGGCGGATCGCGATCTCCAGCTAGAGCTAGCTAGGCTACAGGCCGAGAAGGGTACGCTTACTCAGGCTAGCGCGCCGACGTTTGTTGCCGACCGTACGAGACTGCCGACGTTCGACGATGACAAGGACGAGCTCGACGATTTTTTACGCCGGTTTGAGCGCATTGCATCTGACCAGAAGTGGGAAGAGGCCACGTGGGCTAGCCGCCTTAGCACCTGCTTAAAAGGACGCGCATTACAGCTCTACAATGCTTTGGATGACGACGAGGCGAGAGACTATCAGGCACTTAAGAAGGCGTTACTCCAGCGCTTTAACCTGACTGCTGAAGCCTACAGACGACGTCTGCGTAACAGCAAGAGACTGAGCGGCGAGCTGAGTCATCAGTTTGTGGCACGCCTTAATCTCTACCTGCGGCGCTGGGTGGAGATGGCCGAAAAGGACTGGACCGTCAACGACCTTGCCGACCTCATTGTCATGGAACAACTGATGTCCAGCCTGCGACCTGAGGTGGTGACCTTCGTGCAGGAACACCAGCCAAAGACTACTCAGGAGGCAGCCGACTGGATCAGAGTGCACGAGGACGCCCAGGCGATCTCCGCCAAATCTTCAGGCTCACGGCCAGGAAAATCGGGAAATTCGGGTTCTTCAGGACCCAAGGACGGGAAGGACGATCAGGGACACAAGGGATCGAGTTCCAGATCTGACATCCAGTGTTACTACTGCAACAAGCGGGGCCACGTGAAGAAGGACTGCCACAGGAGACAGGCTGACCAGAAGGGCGTTCACTTTGTTGGCAGTGAGGAGTTAAGGGACGTCACGAGCTCATGCACCATTCCACAACTCTGCGTTCCGTGCTCCAGGAAACATTTCCAGCCCCACTGCAACGTCTACGTTAACGGAGTGAAGGGCGAAGGTCTGCGGGACACAGGGGCAGACATGATAGTGGTTCGGGCGAGTCTAGTTCCAGCTATGGCCTACACAGGAGACAGCATCAGGGTGAGAATGGCCGAGGCATCTCACGCTTACGACTTGAACACGGCAGTGATCAAGGTCGTAACCCCGTTGTTCACGGGGACCATTGTGGCCGTCGTCATGGACGATCCTCCATGCGACCTGCTCATTGGAAACCGGGTCCAGTTTGTGGACGGCGTCACCAGGGAGGTTCCCGTTTATCGGGCTCCCGACGTCATTTCAGTGCTCACGCGGGCACAGGCGGAGCGAGAGGACAAACCTCTCAAACCCCTACCTGCTGCACGAGCTGCCCTGGGGAACGTGACCCCCGCGCTTCTCGCGAAGGCTCAGGATTCTGACCCGACCTTAGCTACTCCTCGGGAGCATGCGAAGTCGGGGAAGGTGAAGCTGAGCGGGAAGCATGGGAGGTCAAGGTTCCTCAGGGACAAGAAGTTGCTCTACCGTGAGTTCAGCAACCAAGAAGGTACATTCAAACAGGTTGTCGTGCCTCGCGAGTTTCGCGAGGGTGTCATGGCAACGGCACACGACTCGATTCTGGGAGGTCATCTTGGTACCAAGAAGACCACGGATCGTGTCTGGCGCCACTTTTACTGGCCAGGCATCTGCACGGATGTCCGACGTTTCTGTGCGTCCTGCGATAAGTGCCAGAAGGTGGTTGCCAAAGGAAGGGTGAGGAAGGTCCCCTTGGAGAAGATGCCGCTCATCGACGAACCCTTTCGTCGGGTGGCAGTGGACATCATCGGGCCCATCTTGCCTGCGTCTGAGGACGGAAACAGATACATTTTGACCATGGTGGACTACGCTACTCGATACCCAGAGGCGATCCCTCTGAAATCGATTGAAGCCACGCGAGTAGCTGAGGCTCTGGTTACTATGTGGTCCCGGCTGGGAATTCCATCAGAGGTACTCACCGACAGAGGCACGCAGTTCACGGGAGGAGTGATGGCGGAGGCAGCACGACTGCTATCACTGGAGCAGCACTTCACCACTCCTTACCATGCTCAGTGCAACGGACTGGTGGAAAGGTTCAATGGCACCTTGAAGACCATGCTGAGGAAACTAGCTCAGGAGAAGCCACGCACGTGGGACAGGTACATCCCAGCATTGCTTTTTGCATACCGCGAGGTTCCTCAGGAGAGCTTGGGCTTTTCCCCATTTGAGTTGTTGTACGGCAGACAGGTACGCGGTCCCATGGCTATCCTGCGTCAGGCTTGGACAGACGAAGAAGCTGACGAGGAGGTGCAGACGACAGCGACCTACATCGTAGAACTCAGGAACAGGATTGAAGAGACCTGCAAACTGGCTCAAGAGAACCTGGGAAGAGCAGCACAGCGTTATGCGCGAGGATTCGACCGCAAGGCACGGCCGCGCAGCTTCAAGATTGGAGAACGGGTGTTGCTACTTCTACCTGTCAAACACAACAAGCTACAACTGCAGTGGCAAGGACCTTTTGAGGTGACAGCGAGGGTGGGCCAGAACGACTACAGGATCATGATGCACGGGAAAGCACGCCTGTACCACGCCAACCTGCTGCGCGCCTACATAGAGAGGACAGCCTACGGGGAGAAGAACAAAGACCAGAAGAACAAAGACAAGAAGACAGAGAAGGTTGCAGTCATCAGGGGTGAAACGAGGGGTTGCTCGTTCTTGAGGACGACCTTTCTGTCTGGAAACAGACCATCAACCTCTGCAATATCTTCAGGTTGCAAGGTTGGCAAACGCCAGACTTATGCGCTGGGCGTTGATTCTCCAACCGTACCAATTCACGGTACGCGTCATACCGGGCGCCAACAATGTTGGAGCTGACTTTCTCTCTCGGGCTGGAGAGGAGAACATGACTGTGAGCGAAACCGAGGTTTCGTCTTGAAGAGGGGAGGTGTGTCACGATCGGGTGACAGAGACCAAGAAAGTGTCACTCAGTGGAGTGCCTGTTCTTGGTCGTGTATGATAGAAAGCGCCTGTGCGTGATATTGGGTTACAGCAGAGTTTGCTGACGGTGCTCTACGAGCACGGATGTTTTGTATCGCACGAGTTTTACAGTGGAGGTTTCTGCTGTCATAGCTAGGGCTGACGGTTTTTCGCTGACAGCGCACACGGGATTTTCACGGATTGAGTTTCTCGTGTCTTTTTCTGCTTGGGAGGCAGAATTGTGTATAGCTGGACTGGTTTTGGGACAAGGTCAGTCACGTGTATTTGGCTAGGTGGTCTGTCAGAGACTCAAGGACGGCACACTTGACACCCAGCGGCAGAAGGGGAAGGATCGTATACACAGTTTCTAGAGTATGATGGTTTTTCACCGAGTATTATATTCGGCACTCTAGGGGAACTTCCACTAGTTTTTCCTTTCTCCCTGCCACGTATTTTGCTGAGGACAAGTCGTCAATTTTCCTTCGTCGGCGATGGCTTTCGCATAAGGATTCGACAAGGGGTTCTGGACGGTTTTGGTCACTGTTGACGAACAGAGGCTGGTCCAGGGAGGAAGCGGACTTTGCTTCCATTGAGAGTACAATCATAGGCTTTTGAGGTAATAAATCATTATTTAACGCTGTTGATGAGTCTGTGTTGTGGAATGAAATACTCTCTGTTGTTCTTTCCAGGTTAGCGCATAATTTACTCTCTGTGACGCTAAAATACTAATCTGTATATGGTTTTTGCAGATAGGGAGAGAAGGACGGAAAATGACTGTTTTGTTGTTGTAAAAAGTCCATTTTGTGCAGGCCCACGTGCTCGATGAGATATTTAAAGATGACATGTTTTAAGGTGGTGGGTGAGGGGTAGCTGACATGTTTAGTGCACCGATGCTTTCTGTTTGCAGCCTTCGTTTCGTTTCGCTTCGTTCGCCTCGCTTCGTTACGTTCCTGTAACATCTGCACGGCTGACTCTGGCGGGAACTGTTGAGGCTACGCTAACCAGGAGACCGGCTAACCAGGAGACCGGCTAACCAGGAGACCGGCTAACCAGCGGACCGGCTAACCGGCAGCGGACCGGCTAACCAGCGAACCGACTAACCAGCATACCGGCTAAGCAGCAGCAGCAGAGATAAAGCTAAGTGCACCATGTCGTACGCACCCCGTTGACCACCGTTGTCTTTTCGTATCTATGATTTCATTGGAGTAGTGACAACGTGGGGTGTGTGACACCTGCACGAACTAGGGCTTTTCGGACAGAACATTCTCATTTAACTATATTTACACGGGTTCAGCGTGTTCCTATAATTTTCTACATACTACTGGCATTTTGTCAGTGAACACTGGTTTTTTACGTGTTGAGAACGTAAAAGGAACATATTTTGAGTGAAGGCTCGAGGGAGGTGGAGAGTTTATACATAAACAGGCGTCTGAAACTTATACTTTTGTTGACTCTATTTAATTGTATGACTGCGAGAGTGGATCGTGGTGTGGTTAGTTAATTAGTAGTAATTAACCGGTTCATAATCACCTTGAGTGATATATTGAAACGTGACACTTCCCATGCAAACGGTTCACCATCTTACAATCTGTCAAGTATTTACAAAGGATAAGTAAACCATCCCTCAATGACCGGGACGGTTGGCCTAGTGGTAAATATAAGACGTCCGCCCCGTGATCGGGAGGTCGTGGGTTCGAACCCCGGCCGGGTCATACCTAAGACTTTAAAATTGGCAATCTAGTGGCTGCTCCGCCTGGCGTCTGGCATTATGGGGTTAGTGCTAGGACTGGTTGGTCCGGTGTCAGAATAATGTGACTGGGTGAGACATGAAGCCTGTGCTGCGACTTCTGTCTTGTGTGTGGCGCACGTTATATGTCAAAGCAGCACCGCCCTGATATGGCCCTTCGTGGTCGGCTGGGCGTTAAGCAAAAAACCCACAAAAAAACAAAAAAATCCCTCAATGTTAGACGCCAACCAGGAGCAACCCGGTCCGTTCTGTGCAGAGAAGCCATTGGTTGACAAATGAATGTATTAATGTACTGACACTGTCGGTGTGTGAACTGTACACAAGGCATCAGGGTGTTGATTCATGGTGTGTGTCCACGGGGAGGAGTGACCTTGACCTCCTTTGCTAAGATCTGAGACAATCAGCCCGACTGTTGCACGGGGTGGACTATGCCTTCACAGTCTACAGCGAGATCTTCACACGTCAAAATAATAGTTCATTAGTCCAACTTGTTCGTTGGCTTTTAACACTTATCAAGCAGTTTTCTTTTTGCCATAGATCATGTCATACTTTGTATAACATCATATAGCATCAGCATGATGAACGTCTCTTCGGTAATGTTTGTCAATGGTAGTCGTTTGTAATACTAACACAATTTAATGTTTGCGATAACCATACTGAAAAGATGGAGTGGGAATATCTTCTTTATTTTTTTTTATATATATATTATTTTGGGGGGGCGGGGTGGGGGGGGGGGTGGGTGGGGTGGGGGGGGGGGGGTTGTATTATGAATCCTTTTCTTTGTGTTAACCCTGGCGCATTATGTGCCTTTGCATTGACTGATCCTCCTGTATTTGTGTCCCAGGGATTTCGGAAAAAGAGTATCTTGGTTAAGTTCCCCTCTAAAGTCAAAACAAAAGTTTAGTGTTGGGAGAAAAGATAGGGTAGTTGAGAGGGTGCGCCGTTTAGAGATAAGCATCAGTCCTTCTCTTCTTGCCGTAAACACCGCACTGCATACAATAGTCTTCTTTAGTTCATTCACCTCTCACTGATAAGCATCAGTCTTTCTCTTCTTGCCGTAAACACCGCACTTCATGCAGCAACAGCAACACAGCTTCTCCATCACGGAGGTGTTGGTGGCTTCCTTAGGGGGCACCTGCTTGCGGGTGAAGGTCAAGAAGACCTGCTCCAAGGTCGTCTGGTGCACGGAGTAATCCTCCACGTACAGGTTCTGCTTGGCGCTTTCCATCAGAGAAAACACGTCAGCCACGTGGGCCGTCTCGTCGGGAACCTGAAACCGGTTTAACATTTGTAAGACATTGGTTGAATCGTGATTGTTTATGCCTTTTCAACTTTATCCGGGTCACGTAGAGCCGTTGGGTGTTATTAAGTGTCAAATAAATTAACTAAATCAGAAATTCCTCGTCTGTAACGATCGCCGTCTCGTCGGGAACCTCAAACTAGTATAGAGTTGACAATTTTCTCAAATAACTCAGCGGTCTGATAGAGTACTCAAGCACCCTTATACAAGGACAAGTTTTTTAAAACGAGGCGAAGCATGTACGTTGCTTTATTTCGCGATCGGGACAAACAATTAACTCTGATGTGAATGTTATGCAGCGTGCACATAATTATTATGATACCCCCTTTTTATATTTAGTCAAGTTTTGACTAAATATTTTAACATCGAGGGGGAATCGAAACGAGGGTCGTGGTGTATGTGTGTGTGTATGTGTGTGTGTGTGTGTGTGCGTGCGTGCGTGTAGAGCGATTCAGACCAAACTACTGGACCGATCATTATGAAATTTGACATGAGAGTTCCTGGGATTGATATCCCCATACGTTTTTTTCATTTTTTTGATAAATGTCTTTGATGACGTCATATCCGGCTTTTCGTGAAAGTTGAGGCGGCACTGTCACGCCCTCATTTTTCAACCAAATTGGTTGAAAGTTTGGTCAAGTAATCTTCGACGAAGCCCGGGGTTCGGTATTGCATTTCAGCTTGGTGGCTTAAAAATTAATTAATGACTTTGGTCATTAAAAATCTGAAAATTGTAAAAAAAAATAAAAATTTATAAAACGATCCAAATTTACGTTTATCTTATTCTCCATCATTTGCTGATTCCAAAAACATATAAATATGTTATATTCGGATTAAAAACAAGCTCTGAAAATTAAATATATAAAACTTATTATCAAAATTTTATTTTCGAAATCAATTCAAAAACACTTTCATCTTATTCCTTGTCGGTTCCTGATTCCAAAAATATATAGATATGATATGTTTGGATTAAAAACACGCTCAGAAAGTTAAAACGAAGAGAGGTACAGAAAAGCGTGCTATCCTTCTTAGCGCAACGAATACCCCGCTCTTCTTGTCAATTCCACGGGCACTGCCTTTGCCACGGGCGGTGGAGTGACGATGCTACGAGTATACGGTCTTGCTGCGTTGCATTGCGTTCAGTTTCATTCTGTGAGTTCGACAGCTACTTGACTAAATGTTGTATTTTCGCCTTACGCGACTTGTTTCTTTATATCAGCGTAACTCATGGAGAGGGTCATTCAGGGCCATTGGTCGAAACACGTGATACAGGGGATCATTTGAATTAATTATCTCCATCAGAGAAAACTACATTGAATTAATTATCTCCATCAGAGAAAACTACATTGAATTAATTATCTCCATCAGAGAAAACTACATTGAATTAATTATCTCCATCAGAGAAAACTACATTGAATTAATTATCTCCATCAGAGAAAACTACATTGAATTAATTATCTCCATCAGAGAAAACTACATTGAATTAATTATCTCCATCAGAGAAAACTACATTGAATTAATTATCTCCATCAGAGAAAACTACATTGAATTAATTATCTCCATCAGAGAAAACTACATTGAATTAATTATCTCCATCAGAGAAAACTACATTGAATTAATTATCTCCATCAGAGAAAACTACATTGAATTAATTATCTCCATCAGAGAAAACTACATTGCCACGAATGCTGTCGCGTTGGGAACTTGAAACCACTTCTGGAGATGCTGTGGGTGGTAGGCTCGATCTTGACCGTGTATGCCCTGATATGGCGTGTTCACTCCGGAGAGTGATTCGATCGTTTAGGGGTGATAGTTGATGTGAATGCCCCTGCTAAGGAGCCTTCTGTGTATCTAGATTCTTTTTGTTTTGCTTGTGTTTTTTAGTCATGCTTCTAGCTTGACTCGCATGCGACTTTCCGTGGTGGTGGCTTCCCCTCTCTTTTCTTTCACTTTTCTTTCTTTGTCTCACTTTTGCCCCTTTTTGTTCCCATCTTGCAGCCACCTCTGTAGGTTCGCGTGCGGGTCTAGCTCGCTCTTTATCTTTTATTTTTCTTTATTAAGTATGAGCGTCCTGGTACGAACTTTGTTTTGTTTTAATGACGTTAAATATTGTAACGAACTAATTTATAAACAAGGTAGTGTGGCCGGCGTTTTTCTGATATTAATTTCATGTGCCTGTATGGCTCACGCTGGACAGCCTATGGAGTTTTCCCCGGAGAGCACGGGACGCATGTTTTGCAACAGTAATATCGTAGTAACGCGCAGTAATTTTTAGTTCACCTCTGTGGTGGATAGCCTGTATTCGTCGTCACTTACTGGGAAGCCGTTCACGGAACAAGATGTTTTAGGATAGATAGATTTTTTTGCTCTGTTCCGGGGCCCAGTGTTTTCTGCCAGCCTCCAGTTTTGTTTTTAAGTTATTTTGTAGTTCAGGTTCAGTTGCTCGCCTTGAGTCTGTTTTAGATTATTGATGCTGTCAAAGGCGAGTATCCATTTCTGACTATGTTTCTTTATTTACCGAATTCGTGTAATTTTAGTTTTGAATCTTTGTCTTCTGTCCGTTTCTGTGTCTTCTGTCCGTTTCTGTGTCTTCTGTCCGTTTCTTTGTCTTCTGTCCGTTTCTGTGTCTTCTGTCCGTTTCTGTCCGTTTCTTTGTCTTCTGTCCGTTTCTGTGTCTTCTTTCCGTCTCTGTGTCTTCTGTCCGTTTCTTTGTCTTCTTTCCGTCTCTGTGTCTTCTGTCCGTTTCTTTGTCTTCTTTCCGTTTCTGTGTCCTACGTTTATTCTATGTAGGGTTTTTCTAACATATTTTTGTCTTGGTGATTTTTTATTTATTTGCCGCCATCTTGTTTCGGCCGCCATTTTGTCGTCCATCTTTGATGTTTATGTTTTTAGGACACCTTTGATGTTTATGTTTTTAGGACACCTTTGATGTTTAGTTTGATGTTTCGAATTCTAAGTTTAGTTTTTTCTTTTCTATCAGTTTCCACCGCTCCGCGCTTCTCGCTCACCGCTCCGCGCTTCTCGCTCCGCGCTTCTCGCTCCATGCTCCACGCTTCACACTCTACTGTTCTGCACTCTCACTCAAGCTAGTCATTTCTACTTCACATTTTAGCTTTAATTCACATTCGAAACTTAGATTAGTTTTTCCGCCACGCTCCGATATAGGTTACTTAGCTCTCCATAGGTTTATGTTTAGCTTTTTATATATTGATATTATGAGCTGATTCCGAATTACTATGACATCGACATATTCACAATAAACTTTAATTAATTTTCCAATTCTAGTGTTCGTTTTGTTTTGTGAGCGCGTCGGTTCTTTATAGCACCAAAATTACATCCTCCAGAATTTATATAAGCCATCACAGAATCTTACAGCTACTCAAGGGCAAGCACAGTGGAAACTCTGATATTTTTTGGAACATTTTGGATTGTTTTCGACAAAGAACTTTATGAACTTTTGTAGGCCTGTGATTAGGGCCACTGACTTTTGAACTTCTTATCCTTACGGATCTTGTGAAGAGATCATGAACCTTTTGTCTTAAAGGAACTGTGTTTCGTATCTAGCGAACAATATTTTAATTCATTTTTGTCGGGCCCAGAGCAGAGCAACTTAGGCATTATTTTAGGTTTGTTGACCATAGCATTGCACACTTCGTACTTCGTATTTTCTTCCCCTCTAGTGAGTGACCCGAGGTGTGCCGTTTTGAATTTTGTTTCTCTATATTTCGCAAGTCTTTGTTAACCTCTACGTTTTCACTTGACTTAAAGTATGGATGAGAAATTACCTTCTCATGAGAGTGCCGAGCTATCCCCTTACACTTTGAAGTTAGAAAGGGATGAACATTTTGCTTTGGACACTGATAGTCGTAAGAATGAAGGCGACCGTGATGGCGCTCAGGGAGAGTCTCTAGCTGAACCCACTCAGACCCAAGACACTTTGAATTCAGATAACTTTCCCTCTCAAGCTGAACATTCTCCTACACAGGAAGGTTTAGGAACTGAGCCCTCCCAACAGGCTGCAAGTGCAGAGCATCTCGCTCAACGAAGTAGAGAAGAAAGAGGCCCCGCCATTGTTAGGGCTAGACTTAATGCTGAGGCTAGGGAACTGTCAGACAAGTACTGGGCCATAAGCCGAGCTCATAAGAATATGATCAGCGAGTTGTGCACAGCCTTTAGGGAAACACTAGACAAAAGGAGAGTCCTTAAAGTTCATAAGATACTCCTCTGTGAGCACCTAGACGAGCTAAATGTAGCGAACTCGAGGCTTTGTCAAGTGGCTGAAAGTGATGTAGCTATAGAAGAGGATCTGAGCGATATGCACATGCAAACGGAGACGCTCAAAGAACAATATCACAGACTCTTTCCCAAGTTAGACCCGTACGCCTCCAGCTCGGACTTGACTTCCACAGTCGCTTCTGGAGGTGCTAGAGAGGTTTCTTTAGATGCTTCTTTGGCGGTTAGTGCAGCGAGATTTAGGTCCCAGCAAATGGTCGCAGATGAAAGGGCTAGACAAGAAGAGACTCTTTTGCTTTTAGAGGAGAAGGCTTCTAGGTCTAAATCTTTGGCGGCAGAGAAGAAGGCAGAGTTGGAAAGAGAGTTGGAAAGGTCTATAACTTTGGCTGCCGAGAAGAAGGCAGAGATGGAAAGAGAGTTGGAGAGGTCTATAACTTTGGCTGCCGAGAAGAAGGCAGAGATGGAAAGAGAGTTGGAGAGAGAAGCTCAAGATGAAAGGTTAGCTTTGAAGAAAAAGGAAAAGGAAGTTAAGGCTGCACTAGAGAGGGTGGAGAGAGAAGGCAAGATGCAAGAAGAACATGAAGTTTTTAAGATCATTAAAACTGACATAGAAGACCAGCAAAGGGCTAGAGAAAGATTCATGCCCCAACTACCTCGTGACAGCCCCATTGATAGGTACCTAGGTACTCACAACCCCCTGCATGTAGGTACACACTCAGAGAGCATAGGAGATGTGGCGGTAGGGTATGATAGGCACACACAGCACACACAAGATACATATAAGCCTGCGACAGCCGACACCTACGCCCGCCCGCGTCACCAGCCGGAAGCCTACACCCTCGTCTCTGGGCAACATCAGCCTGCGGCAGCCAAGCCTGGACTCCCGCCACTTCAGCAGCCCACGGAGGTCAGGGCTTATGCCCCTCCGCATCTCCAGTCGGCCGCCGAGGATATCCGCGACACTCTTCGAGGCATCTCCAGGACCCTTGCCCAACCTGTCTCCGCTTTTCACCCACTTCCAGCAGCGGTCACAGCCACGGCTCCTACCACTACGACGATGACTACAGCCACCACGATGACGACAAGAGTCGGAGGCCAATTCGCGACCTCCTTTCGGCCTCAGTTTGTCAAAGCTGAGATTCCAAGCCACGAAGATCGTCCTCGCCAGATCTACGCGCCTTCCCGTTTCCCTCACAAATCCCTCAATCCATCAGCGAGACCTTTTCCCGGGCCTTTCCCTGGTCCTTTTCCTGCCATGACCTCCCGAGAGTCTTCGACCTATGTGCCAAACTTTGCATATGGGCCTTCTGTCATGCATCCTCCCATGCAAACGCAGCAATATGACCACGCTGCAAGCTTTGCTCCTGACACTGACTACACACAGCATGGTTTTCAAGAGGCTCCGGTCACGAGCCCTTCAGACGTCTACTACGGGCAAGATGCATACCTTCCTCAGATGCAAGGCCAGCCAGCGCTCTCCGAGGGTTCTGCCCTAGTTCGTACTCTAGCTGAGGCTCTCCTGATCAACAGGTTACCGACGCAGGAGCCCACTACGTTTTCAGGAGATCCTTTGACGTACCCTCTCTGGAGGTCCTCTTTCACTCTTTTGATTGAGCGGCAGGGCGTTTCTGCAGAGGAAAAGCTCCTCTACTTGGAAAAGTACTTGGACGGTCCGGCGAAGGATGCGGTCAAGGGACTCTTTCTGATCAGAGATGCCCAGGCCTATCAGCAGGCCCTTCAGACGTTGGAGGAAAGGTTCGGCAGTTCTTTCGTCGTTGCCAGAGCCTTCCGAGAGAAACTAGATGCATGGCCGGTAATCAAACCCAAAGATGGACAAGCCCTCCGCGCCTTCTCGGACTTTCTTGGACAATGCCTTGTGGCGAGCCGAGTGATAGGCCAGCTACAGAATCTGGAAGACCAAGCCTATCACAAGACACTCATGAGCAAGCTTCCAGATTGGTTGGTGAGAAACTGGGTGCGGAAAGTAAACAAGACCAAGAACGAGAAGAAACGCTACCCTACCTTTGAGGAGTTGTCAGCTTTCATCAAGACAGAGGCAGACATCCTTTGCGAGCCCCTTTTCTCCTCCAGCAAATCTGCCGCCTCTTCCACCTCACAGACCGCCAGTTCATCAGTCCCCAAGAAAACATCGTACAGTACGGATTTTTCTACTGCATCTGCATGTCAAGAGTGTGACAAAAGTCTTTGTCAGCATCACGCGAAAACTGTCCTGAATACGAACTGCGACGAAGTCTGTCCCTTTTGTACCGTTCGTTTTCCGACCAGCTCTTCTTCTCATCCTCTACTCAGATGCCAGAGGTTCGATGAGATTCCCGTTGAGGACAGGAAACACTTCATGTACGAAACGTCCTTGTGCTTTTCCTGTGCCAGAAAGACTGACCATAGAAGTGTAGACTGCACTACTAGGGCGATATGCGACAAGTGCCAAGGCCCACATCTCACTATGCTGCATGGAGCGCCTAGCTACAGGAAGAAGATTCCCAATCAGCAACGGAATGCCCGGGGACCGCCAGATTCTTCAAGGTTTGTCTGTCTCAGTCAAGATGCCCGTGTTTCTGCCTCTGGATCAGCATTCGCGACGACCAACAAGTCGGACAGACCAGTCAGAGCTACCATGATTGTTCCGGTCAGAGTTTCGACGAAAGAGAATCCCACGGTAGAGCATACGACATACGCGCTGCTTGACACCATGTCTTGCATCTCTTTCATCACTGAATCTTTGAGTGACAAGCTGAACACTCATTCTGAGCCAGCGTCATTGAGGCTGAACACTATGACTTCTCAGAACACTCATATCGAATGTCAGAGAGTGACCGGATTGTGTGTCAAGGCCCTCAACTCCAATGTTTCCCACAACCTGAAAACGCTCTACACGACGGACCATCTCACCAATGACACTGAGAACATACCAACATCAGAGACCGCTCGTAACATCAAGCATTTGAGTCATATTGCCAGCGAGATTCCCCCATTGCTCGAAGGCTGCACTCCCGGGTTGTTGATTGGCTACGATCATGCAGAGCTATTCATGCCAGAGAGAGTCATCAAGGGAGACCCATACGCCGTTCTCACACCGTTGGGTTGGACGATACTGGGACAAGTGTCGCCAAAACAGTCTGTCCATGACGTGATGCACGTGTCTCTAACAGAACAGTATTGTCCCAGCGAGTACGAAGGTGAATCAGTCACTTTCGTATATCGCACGACACTCGCCGAACCCAGCATCTCCGACGCCCTCCATGTCATGGAAAGGACGAAGAAGACCAGTACGAAGAAGACCACAACGAAGAAGACCACGACGAAGAAGACCAGTACCAGAAGACCAGTACGAAGAAGACCACAACGAAGAAGACCACAACGAAGAAGAAAGTGGCTTCTTCCCCAACGTAACGTTGCTGTCGGAGATGTCGTCGTGCTACGTGACGAAGCCGTATGCAGAGCAGATTGGCCTCTTGGACTCGTGACGGAGGTTCGCCCCAGCGACGATGGACTCGTGCGAACCTGCAAGCTGAAGACTGTCAAGGTCACCTCGAAGACGAGCCATTCCACTTTCTACTACTGGCGCCCCATCGCTAAGCTGACCGTGCTGGTGAAGGCAGACCCGGACACTCAATGACTTTCCCAGTGAACTTTACTGTTTTCGACAGACCGTTTGTGCATGTTTTGGTCTGACGTAATCCGTTCGCCTTTTTGACAGGTGGCGCTGTTTTGATTTGGGGAGAAAATTTCGTCTTAATGCAAATATTTTTTGTGACTTTGTGGTTTCTCTCCATTTGTATATATGTTTTTGGTTCCGCATTTTGGAACGAAAGCTCTTGACAGAGGCAAGCGCTTAATGAATCGGTTTGTTTAGTCCTTCCCGCGTGCGGATGCCTGTGCTTATGATTAAGACGACTGAAGATGTTTTTCTTTTGTATTTTGTAGGTTGCGACTACAGTCTTTCATACTGAGTTGCGGTTTATGTAAAGGTGTAAGAGTAATGTTGACACGGTATGTTGACAGTGACGGACCGACGAAAGATGATGTTACATTTGTTGAAAGAACACGTGTGATTTTTTAGATTGAGACTCATAGAGAGTGCGTTTCGAACAGCTACGTTTTGGATAATGCCAAAAGGATTCTGTAACGTTTCGGATTTTTGTATTTTGAACCACGTATGAGAGTGCGTTTCGAACAGCTACGTTTTGGATAATGCCAAAAGGATTCTGTAATGTTTCGGATTTTGTTTTTGAACCACGCATGTATTCGATGATTTTTGTTGATTTTTTATGTCGACTTTTGTAAAGACTAAGATGTCTTCGAGGGGGGAATGTGAATGCCCCTGCTAAGGAGCCTTCTGTGTATCTAGATTCTTTTTGTTTTGCTTGTGTTTTTTAGTCATGCTTCTAGCTTGACTCGCATGCGACTTTCCGTGGTGGTGGCTTCCCCTCTCTTTTCTTTCACTTTTCTTTCCTTATCTCACTTTTGCCCCTATTTGTTCCCATTTTGCAGCCACCTCTGTAGGTTCGCGTGCGGGTCTAGCTCGCTCTTTATCTTTTATTTTTCTTTATTAAGTATGAGCGTCCTGGTACGAACTTTGTTTTGTTTTAATGACGTTAAATATTGTAACGAACTAATTTATAAACAAGGTAGTGTGGCCGGCGTTTTTCTGATATTAATTTCATGTGCCTGTATGGCTCACGCTGGACAGCCTATGGAGTTTTCCCCGGAGAGCACGGGACGCATGTTTTGCAACAGTAATATCGTAGTAACGCGCAGTAATTTTTAGTTCACCTCTGTGGTGGATAGCCTGTATTCGTCGTCACTTACTGGGAAGCCGTTCACGGAACAAGATGTTTTAGGATAGATAGATTTTTTTGCTCTGTTCCGGGGCCCAGTGTTTTCTGCCAGCCTCCAGTTTTGTTTTTAAGTTATTTTGTAGTTCAGGTTCAGTTGCTCGCCTTGAGTCTGTTTTAGATTATTGATGCTGTCAAAGGCGAGTATCCATTTCTGACTATGTTTCTTTATTTACCGAATTCGTGTAATTTTAGTTTTGAATCTTTGTCTTCTGTCCGTTTCTGTGTCTTCTGTCCGTTTCTGTGTCTTCTGTCCGTTTCTTTGTCTTCTGTCCGTTTCTGTGTCTTCTGTCCGTTTCTGTGTCTTCTGTCCGTTTCTTTGTCTTCTGTCCGTTTCTGTGTCTTCTTTCCGTCTCTGTGTCTTCTGTCCGTTTCTTTGTCTTCTTTCCGTCTCTGTGTCTTCTGTCCGTTTCTTTGTCTTCTTTCCGTTTCTGTGTCCTACGTTTATTCTATGTAGGGTTTTTCTAACATATTTTTGTCTTGGTGATTTTTTATTTATTTGCCGCCATCTTGTTTCGGCCGCCATTTTGTCGTCCATCTTTGATGTTTATGTTTTTAGGACACCTTTGATGTTTATGTTTTTAGGACACCTTTGATGTTTAGTTTGATGTTTCGAATTCTAAGTTTAGTTTTTTCTTTTCTATCAGTTTCCACCGCTCCGCGCTTCTCGCTCACCGCTCCGCGCTTCTCGCTCCGCGCTTCTCGCTCCATGCTCCACGCTTCACACTCTACTGTTCTGCACTCTCACTCAAGCTAGTCATTTCTACTTCACATTTTAGCTTTAATTCACATTCTAAACTTAGATCAGTTTTTCCGCCACGCTCCTATATAGGTTACTTAGCTCTCCATAGGTTTATGTTTAGCTTTTTATATATTGATATTATGAGCTGATTCCGAATTACTATGACATCGACATATTCACAATAAACTTTAATTAATTTTCCAATTCTAGTGTTCGTTTTGTTTTGTGAGCGCGTCGGTTCTTTATAGCACCAAAATTACATCCTCCAGAATTTATATAAGCCATCACAGAATCTTACAGCTACTCAAGGGCAAGCACAGTTGATATTACAGATCATTGGAAGTAATCATCTGCCCAAAACACGCCCAACCCTAACCCTAAAAATAAACAAACGAGTGACTCACTTGGAAATGGACGTATCCCTGCATGTCATCAACAAACCTAAAATGTAAAGTGACTCACTTGGAAATGGACGTATCCCTGCATGTCATCAAAGACGCTGGAGCCAGCGAAGTTGGTGACGACCTGGTCCACTACGGGTTGATGGGGGGCCACCAGCCCGTCCTCCCTCAGCCCCATCTTGACCACCAGCGTGTAGCCGTGTCCGAACTTGTTCTTGAGGTGCTGGGGGCTGCCCAGACACTTGAACTGACCGTTGACCATGATGGCGAGTCGCGTGCACAGAGCGTCGCACTCCTCCATACTGTAACACACAACAGTTACCTGTTAGCCAGGTGTTAGACAGGTGTTAGCCAGGTGTTACACAGACACTTGAACTGACCGTTGACCATGATGGCGATTCGCGTGCACAGAGCGTCACACTCCTCCATCCTGGGATGGACCAATCAAAACGAAACAGGTTAGTTAATGGTTAGTTAGTGGAACGTTTAACTTAACAGAAGGTTAGTTAGTGGAACGTTTAACTAAACAGAAGGTTAGTTAGTGGAACGTTTAACTAAACAGAAGGTTAGTTAGTGGAACGTTTAACTTAACAGAAGGTTAGTTAGTGGAACGTTTAACTAAACAGAAGGTTAGTTAGTGGAACGTTTAACTAAACAGAAGGTTAGTTAGTGGTTAGTTAGTGGAACGTTTAACTAAACAGAAGGTTAGTTAATGGTTAGTTAGTGGAACGTTTAACTAAAGGCAACAAGAAGCATCACAAGTACCGCAGCACCTTACGGTCTTTGTTCTTGACGGACATACAATTAATAATAACATAATAACAATACATATTAATAAGGCAATGGAAGAAAATTAGCTCAATAAAGCGTTTACTTGTCAACATTAAGCTATCTTTATTTGTTCTTTCATTTACCTGTGAGAAGTGAGGACGAGCGTCCTGCCGCTGGCTCTGACCTGAGAGAGAACTGACCACAGCTGTCTCCGGGCCGCAGGGTCCACGCCTGCCGAGGGCTCGTCCAGCAATAGGAAGGACGGGTCTCCCACCAGCGCTATGGCAGTGCTCAGCTTGCGTTTGTTACCCCCGCTAAAACAGCACGGTAAAGGTATTGTGGATACACTCATGAGTAATAACAATGTTTCTTGGATGTACATGTCGTGAACACAGAAAAAAAACACGACTATGAATGGAAACAAAACTTTAAAATAAAAAGACTCAGACTCTTGATTCTAATCCCTACATTGTGTAAGCCTATTGTTGGAGACATGTTAAAGGTAAGAAAGCGTCTTCTTAAAATCTCAAAGTATACACACTGATACAGAAATACACACTGATACACAAATACACACTGATACACAAATACACACTGATACACAAATACACACTGATACACAAATACTCAATTCTAAAAGTATCAACAACATTATCTGTCAAGTTTTGTTACACGCAGCATCATCATCTAGATCGGTTGTCGACATTTGACAAAAACAACAACAGCAACAACAACCACAACAATAACCAGAACAGCAACCACCACCCATCGACGAACACAACATCACAACGACGACATCACAACGACAACGACCTCCAACACAACGACGGCCACTGCCATACATATCAACAAACACTACTCCACCTGTAATGTCCGGCCAGCTTGTCTTTGTGTGGCTGCAGCATCATGATGCTGACGAGGTTGTCCACCACGTTCTCGATGCGGTCAGCAGGCACGCCCCTCAGTCTGGCGTACATCCACAGCGTCTCTCGGCCAGTCATCGTGTCCAGTAGCGCGTCAAACTGCGGGCAGTACCCCATGTTCTTCTGCACCTGAACACACAATACAGGTGTATTGTGAGCTGAGGTCACTACCACCTTGTATTTTGGATACATGTAGACTCGCCTCGCAGTCTAGCGCACATTCAAGGCGTCTCTCGCCGAGTCATCTTGTCCAGTAGCGCGTCAAAGTGTGAGCATTACACCATGGTTTTTTTCTGGACCTGATAAGATAAAGACAACCCTTTTGGCTGACTGTGAAGTTGCTGACTAAAACACGCACGCCAGTAAGGCGTTGGCAGTTCCTCGTGTTCTTCTGGACCGAAACACATAGATACAACCCTTTTAGCTCACTGTGAAGTTACTTATTAAAACGGACACCCCAGTAAGGCCTCAAAGTGTTGGCAGTTCCCCATGTTAACGTTCTTCTGTGCCTGAACACATAAAGACGACCCTTTTAGCGCACTGTACAGTTTCTGACTGAAGCAGACACGCCTCTCAATCTTAGCATGCACAGTTCATCCGTAGCTTCCCTCGCCCCGTCCGGTGGGGCGTTACACTGTGGGAGGCCCGTCCAGTGGGGCGTTACACTGTGGGAGGCCCGTCTAGTGGGGCGTTACACTGTGGGAGGCCCGTCCAGTGGGGCGTTACATTGTGGGAGGCCCGTCCAGTGGGGCGTTACACTGTGGGAGGCCCGTCCAGTGGGGCGTTACACTGTGGGAGGCCCGTCCAGTGGGGCGTTACACTGTGGGAGGCCCGTCCAGTGGGGCGTTACACTGTGGGAGGCCCGTCCAGTGGGGCGTTACACTGTGGGAGGCCCGTCCAGTGGGGCGTTACACTGTGGGAGGCCCGTCCCGTGGGGCGTTACACTGTGGGAGGCCCGTCCGGTGGGGCGTTACACTGTGGGAAGTGTTCCATGTTCTTCTGCACCTGAACAGATAGTACTCTATTTTTTATGTCGTTGTTACAGGGAGACTACTGCGTCACCCTTATCACAGCAGACTCTGCAGAGTTGTCTGGGGACTATTTACAGCTCATCGGCAACACCTGTTAATTGTAGAGTTGTGTTTGTGATAGGGTCTGGCTGTTGCGGTCTCCTTGTATGTTCTTGGGTTTCTTTGCGTAACCAAAACAGGTTTTATAGGGTTAAGAAATTAGCTCTAAAATCTTCAATCCTGTTAGATTGGACTTCGCCTCCAAAGGTGATTTTTGTGTTTCGACACTCGGTTACATCGTTCGGCGTCCGCGCTTGGTACAACGACTTAACTGTTTTCCCCCCATTAGTTTGATGAAAAAAGCCATCCCCGCACAGTGTCTCTCAACCATATGGTGTACTGCAGGGCATCAAACACAAATATTCAACTAAAAGCTTGAATGTAAGATATTCATATCTCAGTCTAACTTTCATCCAGTGTTCTCGCCTGGCCACAGTGGCATAGGTAAATTACGGACAATTTATGGATACATCATTGATAAATCATGGATAAATTTAAGAATGTTGGCAGTGACAGTTGTAAAGACACAAAACCATTTGACACATGGTTAAACATAGAGATACATACTGGATTTACGTGGATTTTACTGAAAATGTCCTGCATTCGAGGCAGCTAAATTGAAGACACTTGTTTTGGAACCTCGATCTCTTCAAAAGCCTTGTGCAATCTATTACGTCAAAGCAAAGAAACGTCACTCTGAAAGTGTGGCGTGACGTGTTAGTTCTAAAGATTCATCGAGGATAATCAGCGAGCGCAATTTGTGTTTCTACAATGACGTTTGTCTCGGTGACTTTGGCATCATACGCAGTGGAAAAACAGGTCCCTGCCAGACTTGCTTGACATGACCTCATTTACATGATATACACACGTGTGATTTGAACGATTATTATCTCACGGGTGTCTCTCTCACGTATGTAGGATAAATCTTCTTACATCTTTTAACAAAACGTCATTTCTCATACTTTGGATAATAACGTTGTTAACATGTTTATTTGAGTACTGTTGATATCAACCTCTTGGATAATAACGTTGTTAACATGTTTATTTGAGTACTGTTGATATCAACCTCTTGGATAAGACGGATCTCACATATCAACAAGCACATTGCTTTTTTTATGAAAAACTACCAGTTCTCGAAGTTGCAAGACAGTTTCACAAAACGACATCACATTAAGGCTTACCTCTTTGATGTGACTGACGACGTCATCTCCCTTGAGGTAACCGTTCCCTGACGTCACGCTGACGTCACCGGTGAGCATCTTGAAGGTGGTTGTCTTGCCCGCTCCATTCTGACCCAGCAGGCCGAAACATTCCTGTTCTGGTACTCCGACACATACATGGTCTGTGGCAGTGAAGTTTCCGTAACGCTGAAATGTATGTCTTTGGTAAGTGATCAAACCAAGTGAGGGTTTATTCATGTCTTAGGTCAGTGATCAAACCAAGTGAGTGTTTATTCATGTCTTAGGTCAGTGATCAAACCAAGTGAGTGTTTATTCATGTCTTAGGTCAGTGATCAAACCAAGTGAGTGTTTATTCATGTCTTAGGTCAGTGATCGAACCAAGTGAGGGTTTATTCATGTCTTAGGTCAGTGATCCAACCAAGTGAGGGTTTATTCATGTCTTAGGTGAGTGATCAAACCAAGTGAGGGTTTATTCATGTCTTAGGTCAGTGATCAAACCAAGTGAGGGTTTATTCATGTCTTAGGTCAGTGATCAAACCAAGTGAGGGTTTATTCATGTCTTAGGTCAGTGATCAAACCAAGTGAGGGTTTATTCATGTCTTAGGTAAGTGATCCAATTAAGTGAGTATTTATTCATGTCTTAGGTCAGTGATCAAACCAAGTGAGTGTTTATTCATGTCTTAGGTCAGTGATCAAACCAAGTGAGTGTTTATTCATGTCTTAGGTCAGTGATCCAACCAAGTGAGGGTTTATTCATGTCTTAGGTAAGTGATCCAATTAAGTGAGTATTTATTCATGTCTTAGGTCAGTGATCCAACCAAGTGAGGGTTTATTCATGTCTTAGGTGAGTGATCAAACCAAGTGAGGGTTTATTCATGTCTTAGGTCAGTGATCCAACCAAGTGAGGGTTTATTCATGTCTTAGGTGAGTGATCAAACCAAGTGAGTGTTTATTCATGTCTTAGGTCAGTGATCCAACCAAGTGAGGGTTTATTCATGTCTTAGGTAAGTGATCCAATTAAGTGAGTATTTATTCATGTCTTAGGTCAGTGATCCAATTAAGTGAGTATTTATTCATGTCTTAGGTCAGTGATCCAACCAAGTGAGGGTTTATTCATGTCTTAGGTAAGTGATCCAATTAAGTGAGTATTTATTCATGTCTTAGGTCAGTGATCCAATTAAATGAGGGTTTGTGTGAGAAAAAAACATAAGCGGCTGAATGGAGTCTCTAAACAATCACACCACTTGCAAATGTAAATGTCAAGTAAGTCTCTAAGCTATCACACCACTTGCAAATGTAAATGTCAAGTAAGTCTCTAAACATTCACACCACATGCCAATGTAAATGTCAAGTAAGTCTCTAAGCAATCACACCACTTGCCAATGTAAATGTCAAGTAAGTCTCTAAGCAATCACACCACTTGCCAATGTAAATGTCAAGTAAGTCTCTAAGCTATCACACCACTTGCAAATGTAAATGTCAAGTAAGTCTCTAAGCAATCACACCACCACTTGCCAATGCAAATGTCAAGTAAGTCTCTAAGCTATCACACCACTTGCAAATGTAAATGTCAAGTAAGTCTCTAAACAATCACACTACTTGCCAATGCAAATGTCAAGTAAGCCTCTAAGCAATCACACCACTTGCCAATGCAAATGTCAAGTAAGTCTCTAAGCAATCACACCACTTGCCAATGTAAATCTCAAGTAAGTCTCTAAACAATTACACTACTTGCCAATGTAAATGTCAAGTAAGTCTCTAAGCAATCACACCACTTGCCAATGTAAATCTCAAGTAAGTCTCTAAACAATCACACCACTTGCCAATGATGTAAATGTCAAGTAAGTCTCTAAGCAATCACACCACTTACCAATGTAAATGTCAAGTAAGTCTCTAAGCAATCACACCACTTACCAATGTAAATGTCAAGTAAGTCTCTAAGCAATCACACCACTTACCAATGTAAATGTCAAGTAAGTCTCTAAGCAATCACACCACTTGCCAATGTAAATCTCAAGTAAGTCTCTAAACAATTACACTACTTGCCAATGTAAATGTCAAGTAAGTCTCTAAGCAATCACACCACCACTTGCCAATGTAAATGTCAAGTAAGTCTCTAAGCAATCACACCACTTGCCAATGTAAATGTCAAGTAAGTCTCTAAGCAATCACACCACTTGCCAATGTAAATGTCAAGTAAGTCTCTAAACAATCACACCACTTGCCAATGTAAATGTCAAGTAAGTCTCTAAACAATCACACTACTTGCCAATGCAAATGTCAAGTAAGTCTCTAAGCAATCACACCACTTGCCAATGTAAATGTCAAGTAAGTCTCTAAGCAATCACACCACTTGCCAATGTAAATGTCAAGTAAGTCTCTAAGCAATCACACCACTTGTCAATGCAAATGTCAAGTAAGTCTCTAAGCTATCACACCACTTGCAAATGTAAATGTCAAGTAAGTCTCTAAACAATCACACTACTTGCCAATGCAAATGTCAAGTAAGCCTCTAAGCAATCACACCACTTGCCAATGCAAATGTCAAGTAAGTCTCTAAGCAATCACACCACTTGCCAATGTAAATGTCAAGTAAGTCTCTAAACAATCACACCACTTGCCAATGTAAATGTCAAGTAAGTCTCTAAACAATCACACTACTTGCCAATGTAAATGTCAAGTAAGTCTCTAAGCAATCACACCACTTGCCAATGTAAATGTCAAGTAAGTCTCTAAGCAATCACACCACTTGCCAATGTAAATGTCAAGTAAGTCTCTAAACAATCAGCGGTGAAATCAGCGTGAAGAGTGTTTGGTTTTCGGTGTGAGGTTCAAATGGGTCAACACTTTTAGGAATATCTCGAGACTTCAGTTGCCAAAATAATACAAGGGTGACAGACACTACAAGGGGCAGAAAGACAGACACATACACATACAGAGAGACAATCAGACAATGAACGTAAAGGCAGACATAAACAAGTAACATGTAACAGTATACGACATATACCAACAAACAAGCAACATGTAATAGTATGTATACGACATAAACAAGTAACATGTAATAGTATGTATACGACATATACCAACAAACAAGCAAACAAGAAGTTGATCCAACCTTGGTGAGATTCATCAGAACCAGGGGGTCTGTCTTATTCAGCTCCTCAGGGGAACTGTTGTTGATACGGCGACGTTCATTGGCCACGTCATCGTCCTCAGCCATTGCGTCACTGCTGACGCCATTACCGTTGATGAAGGACAGAGGCACCGTGGAGACGTCACGAGTCTTGTTCTTCCGGCTCTGAAAGGGTAACAGTTATTTTCTGTCAGCATGAAACTTGACCAAGTGACTAGTTCAAAATACTTTTGCTTGTTGTAATTGTGTTCATTAGTAAATCTAAACACAAAGAGACTGCCAACGTTCCAAAATTCAGAATCAAAAAAGAAGAAAGGTAGGTTGTTGGAACGTTTGTTATTGGCAAAACAATACATTCACAAATATATCGGCCCAACGGTCTTTTAGAACAGTTTTTTTCGTTATTGTTTGTCTGTGCACTTAAAAGACCGTTGGGTCGATATATTTGTGAATGTATTGTTTTGTCAATAACAAACGTTCCAACAACCTACCTTTCTTGTCTTTTGAGTGTGTGTTCATTAGTGTTAAGACCTACACCCAGATGAGTTTTGTTGCCCTCTGATCAACGGTCGCCAACAGGACAGATTGATCTGTGCCCCGTTTCTGTGTCTTCTGCCCTTAGGACTTGTATTACTTTGCAGCCACCAACATGATCAACGCGCAAAATATGGTGTATCATTATAAAGTGGTATCTGTCTTATAATACAGCCTGCCTTGACCCCAGTTTCCCGGTTTCTTTCACTAACGTCTGTAAATACATTTCCATATTAAGACAAGCCCCTCCCTCAGGAGCTGATTTCCCAGGAATCTCTATGCACATCTAAATTAAAAAGAGTGGTTTCACTGTACCGATCTCAGCTTGTCAAAAAGGTGAACCAAAATGACCAAGGCGAGCCCCATGAAGAGTTTGGGTGAAATGATTGTCCCACCCACCTTGCAGAGAGCGGCGAGTTTGTCAAAGAGTCCAGTTAACATGATTTTCCCACCCACCTTGCAGAGAGCGGCGAGTTTGTCAAAGAGACGTAGCTAAATGACCAAGGCGAGACACATGCAGAGTTTAGGTCCCACCCACCTGGTAGAGAGTTAACATGATTGTCCCACCCACCTCACAGAGAGTAGAGAGTTTGTCACGAGAGTCTAGTTAACATGATTGTCCCACCCACCTCACAGAGAGTAGAGAGTTTGTCACGAGAGTCTAGTTAACATGATTGTCCCACCCACCTCACAGAGAGTAGAGAGTTTGTCACACGAGTCTAGTTAACATGATTGTCCCACCCACCTCACAGAGAGAAGATAGTTTGTCACAAGAGTCTAGTTAACATGATTGTCCCACCCACCTCACAGAGAGTAGAGAGTTTGTCACGAGAGTCTAGTTAACATGATTGTCCACCCACCTTGCAGAGAGTAGAGAGTTTGTCAAAGAGCCTGAGCTCGGTGGCGAGGACGACGCCCATGCAGACCACGCCCTGCAGGAACATGAAGAGCAGGAACTTGCCCACGCCGTAACTCTCCATCGACGTGAAGTCCTCCTCGAAGTCTAGACACGTGCTGCCACAGTTACCTGCACGGCATATTCCGCTTTCATATACCTGTTTTCATGACGCTATCATCCCATCCCTGCGAAATACGACTATCTCTTCCGCCCACTGGCAGGCCAGCAGCATCAGAGTCGCGCTACCCATGTGTGTTGTGTTAAGGTGTAATGAGCCCACTGGAAGGCTAGCAGCATCAGAGTCGCGCTACCCATGTGTGTTGTGTTAAGGTGTAATGAGCCCACTGGAAGGCTAGCAGCATCAGAGTCGCACTACCCATGTGTGTTGTGTTAAGATGTAATGAGCCCACTGGAAGGCTAGCAGCATCAGAGTCGCGCTACCCATGTGTGTTGTGTTAAGGTGTAATGAGCCCACTGGAAGGCTAGCAGCATCAGAGTCGCGCTACCCATGTGTGTTGTGTTAAGGTGTAATGAGCCCACTGGAAGGCTAGCAGCATCAGAGTCGCACTACCCATGTGTGTTGTGTTAAGATGTAATGAGCCCACTGGAAGGCTAGCAGCATCAGAGTCGCACTACCCATGTGTGTTGTGTTAAGATGTAATGAGCCCACTGGAAGGCTAGCAGCATCAGAGTCGCGCTACCCATGTGTGTTGTGTTAAGGTGTAATGAGCCCACTGGAAGGCTAGCAGCATCAGAGTCGCGCTACCCATGTGTGTTGTGTTAAGGTGTAATGAGCCCACTGGAAGGCTAGCAGCATCAGAGTCGCGCTACCCATGTGTGTTGTGTTAAGGTGTAATGAGCCCACTGGAAGGCTAGCAGCATCAGAGTCGCGCTACCCATGTGTGTTGTG
>NC_090248.1:1471152-1526152 GCF_037325665.1 Littorina saxatilis
TGTCTTAGGTAAGTGATCCAACCAAGTGAGTGTTTATTCATGTCTTAGGTCAGTGATCAAACCAAGTGAGTGTTTATTCATGTCTTAGGTCAGTGATCAAACCAAGTGAGGGTTTATTCATGTCTTAGGTCAGTGATCCAACCAAGTGAGGGTTTATTCATGTCTTAGGTGAGTGATCAAACCAAGTGAGTGTTTATTCATGTCTTAGGTCAGTGATCAAACCAAGTGAGTGTTTATTCATGTATTAGGTCAGTGATCAAACCAAGTGAGTGTTTATTCATGTCTTAGGTCAGTGATCCAACCAAGTGAGGGTTTATTCATGTCTTAGGTAAGTGATCCAATTAAGTGAGTATTTATTCATGTCTTAGGTCAGTGATCCAACCAAGTGAGGGTTTATTCATGTCTTAGGTCAGTGATCCAACCAAGTGAGGGTTTATTCATGTCTTAGGTCAGTGATCAAACCAAGTGAGGGTTTATTCATGTCTTAGGTAAGTGATCCAATTAAGTGAGTATTTATTCATGTCTTAGGTCAGTGATCAAACCAAGTGAGTGTTTATTCATGTCTTAGGTCAGTGATCAAACCAAGTGAGGGTTTATTCATGTCTTAGGTCAGTGATCCAACCAAGTGAGGGTTTATTCATGTCTTAGGTGAGTGATCAAACCAAGTGAGTGTTTATTCATGTCTTAGGTCAGTGATCCAACCAAGTGAGGGTTTATTCATGTCTTAGGTAAGTGATCCAATTAAGTGAGTATTTATTCATGTCTTAGGTCAGTGATCCAATTAAGTGAGTGTTTATTCATGTCTTAGGTCAGTGATCCAACCAAGTGAGGGTTTATTCATGTCTTAGGTAAGTGATCCAATTAAGTGAGTATTTATTCATGTCTTAGGTCAGTGATCCAATTAAATGAGGGTTTGTGTGAGAAAAAAACATAAGCGGCTGAATGGAGTCTCTAAACAATCACACCACTTGCCAATGTAAATGTCAAGTAAGTCTCTAAGCTATCACACCACTTGCAAATGTAAATGTCAAGTAAGTCTCTAAACAATCACACTACTTGCCAATGCAAATGTCAAGTAAGCCTCTAAGCAATCACACCACTTGCCAATGTAAATGTCAAGTAAGTCTCTAAGCAATCACACCACTTGCCAATGTAAATCTCAAATAAGTCTCTAAGCAATCACACCACTTGCCAATGTAAATGTCAAGTAAGTCTCTAAGCAATCACACCACCACTTGCCAATGCAAATGTCAAGTAAGTCTCTAAGCAATCACACCACTTGCCAATGTAAATGTCAAGTAAGTCTCTAAACAATCACACCACTTGCCAATGCAAATGTCAAGTAAGTCTCCAAGCAATCACACTACTTGCCAATGTAAATGTCAAGTAAGTCTCTAAGCAATCACACCACTTGCCAATGTAAATCTCAAGTAAGTCTCTAAACAATTACACTACTTGCCAATGTAAATGTCAAGTAAGTCTCTAAGCTATCACACCACTTGCAAATGTAAATGTCAAGTAAGTCTCTAAACAATCACACTACTTGCCAATGATGTAAATGTCAAGTAAGTCTCTAAGCAATCACACCACTTACCAATGTAAATGTCAAGTAAGTCTCTAAGCAATCACACCACTTACCAATGTAAATGTCAAGTAAGTCTCTAAGCAATCACACCACTTACCAATGTAAATGTCAAGTAAGTCTCTAAGCTATCACACCACTTGCAAATGTAAATGTCAAGTAAGTCTCTAAGCAATCACACCACTTGCCAATGTAAATGTCAAGTAAGTCTCTAAGCAATCACACCACCACTTGCCAATGCAAATGTCAAGTAAGCCTCTAAGCAATCACACCACTTGCCAATGCAAATGTCAAGTAAGTCTCTAAGCAATCACACCACTTGCCAATGTAAATGTCAAGTAAGTCTCTAAACAATCACACCACTTGCCAATGTAAATGTCAAGTAAGTCTCTAAACAATCACACTACTTGCCAATGCAAATGTCAAGTAAGTCTCTAAGCAATCACACCACTTGCCAATGTAAATGTCAAGTAAGTCTCTAAACAATCACACCACTTGCCAATGCAAATGTCAAGTAAGTCTCCAAGCAATCACACTACTTGCCAATGTAAATGTCAAGTAAGTCTCTAAGCTATCACACCACTTGCAAATGTAAATGTCAAGTAAGTCTCTAAACAATCACACTACTTGCCAATGCAAATGTCAAGTAAGCCTCTAAGCAATCACACCACTTGCCAATGCAAATGTCAAGTAAGTCTCCAAGCAATCACACTACTTGCCAATGTAAATGTCAAGTAAGTCTCTAAGCAATCACACCACTTGCCAATGTAAATCTCAAGTAAGTCTCTAAACAATTACACTACTTGCCAATGTAAATGTCAAGTAAGTCTCTAAGCAATCACACCACTTGCCAATGTAAATCTCAAATAAGTCTCTAAGCAATCACACCACTTGCCAATGTAAATGTCAAGTAAGTCTCTAAACAATCAGCGGTGAAATCAGCGTGAAGAGTGTTTGGTTTTCGGTGTGAGGTTCAAATGGGTCAACACTTTTAGGAATATCTCGAGACTTCAGTTGCCAAAATAATACAAGGGTGACAGACACTGCAATATCAGAGGGGCAGAAAGACAGACACATACACATACAGAGAGACAATCAGACAATGAACGTAAAGGCAGACATAAACAAGTAACATGTAACAGTATACGACATATACCAACAAACAAGCAACATGTAATAGTATGTATACGACATAAACAAGTAACATGTAATAGTATGTATACGACATATACCAACAAACAAGCAAACAAGAAGTTGATCCAACCTTGGTGAGATTCATCAGAACCAGGGGGTCTGTCTTATTCAGCTCCTCAGGGGAACTGTTGTTGATACGGCGACGTTCATTGGCCACGTCATCGTCCTCAGCCATTGCGTCACTGCTGACGCCATTACCGTTGATGAAGGACAGAGGCACCGTGGAGACGTCACGAGTCTTGTTCTTCCGGCTCTGAAAGGGTAACAGTTCTTTTCTGTCAGCATGAAACTTGACCAAGTGACTAGTTCAAAATACTTTTGCTTGTTGTAATTGTGTTCATTAGTAAATCTAAACACAAAGAGACTGCCAACGTTCCAAAATTCAGAATCAAAAAAGAAGAAAGGTAGGTTGTTGTAACGTTTGTTATTGACAAAACAATACATTCACAAATATATCGGCCCAACGGTCTTTTAGAACAGTTTTTTTCGTTATTGTTTGTCTGTGCACTTAAAAGACCGTTGGGTCGATATATTTGTGAATGTATTGTTTTGTCAATAACAAACGTTCCAACAATCTACCTTTCTTGTTTTGTGATTGTGTGTTCATTAGTGTTAAGACCAGACCGGCACGGTTGGCCTAGTGGTAAGGCGTCCGCCCCGTGATCGGGAGGTCGTGGGTTCGAACCCCGGCCGGGTCATACCTAAGACTTTAAAATTGGCAATCTAGTGGCTGCTCCGCCTGGCGTCTGGCATTATGGGGTTAGTGCTAGGACTGGTTGGTCCGGTGTCAGAATAATGTGACTGGGTGAGACATGAAGCCCGTGCTGCGACTTCTGTCTTGTGTGTGGCGCACGTTATATGTCAAAGCAGCACCGCCCTGATATGGCCCTTCGTGGTCGGCTGGGCGTTAAGCAAACAAACAAACAAACAAAAAAGTGTTAATTAAGACCTAGACCCAGATGAGTTTTGTTGCCCTCTGATCAACGGTCGCCAACAGGACAGATTGATCTGTGCCCCGTTTCTGTGTCTTCTGCCCTTAGGACTTGTATTACTTTGCAGCCACCAACATGATCAACGCGCAAAATATGGTGTATCATTATAAAGTGGTATCTGTCTTATAATACAGCCTGCCTTGACCCCAGTTTCCCGGTTTCTTTCACTAACGTCTGTAAATACATTTCCATATTAAGACAAGCCCCTCCCTCAGGAGCTGATTTCCCAGGAATCTATGCACATCTAAATTAAAAAGAGTGGTTTCACTGTACCGATCTCAGCTTGTCAAAAAGGTGAACCAAAATGACCAAGGCGAGCCCCATGAAGAGTTTGGGTGAAATGATTGTCCCACCCACCTTGCAGAGAGCGGCGAGTTTGTCAAAGAGTCCAGTTAACATGATTTTCCCACCCACCTTGCAGAGAGCGGCGAGTTTGTCAAAGAGACGTAGCTAAATGACCAAGGCGAGACACATGCAGAGTTTAGGTCCCACCCACCTGGTAGAGAGTTAACATGATTGTCCCACCCACCTCACAGAGAGTAGAGAGTTTGTCACGAGAGTCTAGTTAACATGATTGTTCCACCCACCTTGCAGAGAGTAGAGAGTTTGTCACGAGAGTCTAGTTAACATGATTGTTCCACCCACCTTGCAGAGAGTAGAGAGTTTGTCACACGAGTCTAGTTAACATGATTGTCCCACCCACCTCACAGAGAGAAGATAGTTTGTCACAAGAGTCTAGTTAACATGATTGTCCCACCCACCTCACAGAGAGTAGAGAGTTTGTCACGAGAGTCTAGTTAACATGATTGTCCCACCTTGCAGAGAGTAGAGAGTTTGTCAAAGAGCCTGAGCTCGGTGGCGAGGACGACGCCCATGCAGACCACGCCCTGCAGGAACATGAAGAGCAGGAACTTGCCCACGCCGTAACTCTCCATCGACGTGAAGTCCTCCTCGAAGTCTAGACACGTGCTGCCACAGTTACCTGCACGGCATATTCCGCTTTCATATACCTGTTTTCATGACGCTATCATCCCATCCCTGCGAAATACGACTATCTCTTCCGCCCACTGGCAGGCCAGCAGCATCAGAGTCGCGCTACCCATGTGTGTTGTGTTAAGGTGTAATCCGCCCACTGGAAGGCTAGCAGCATCAGAGTCGCGCTACCCATGTGTGTTGTGTTAAGGTGTAATGAGCCCACTGGAAGGCTAGCAGCATCAGAGTCGCACTACCCATGTGTGTTGTGTTAAGATGTAATGAGCCCACTGGAAGGCTAGCAGCATCAGAGTCGCGCTACCCATGTGTGTTGTGTTAAGGTGTAATGAGCCCACTGGAAGGCTAGCAGCATCAGAGTCGCGCTACCCATGTGTGTTGTGTTAAGGTGTAATGAGCCCACTGGAAGGCTAGCAGCATCAGAGTCGCACTACCCATGTGTGTTGTGTTAAGATGTAATGAGCCCACTGGAAGGCTAGCAGCATCAGAGTCGCACTACCCATGTGTGTTGTGTTAAGATGTAATGAGCCCACTGGAAGGCTAGCAGCATCAGAGTCGCGCTACCCATGTGTGTTGTGTTAAGGTGTAATGAGCCCACTGGAAGGCTAGCAGCATCAGAGTCGCGCTACCCATGTGTGTTGTGTTAAGGTGTAATGAGCCCACTGGAAGGCTAGCAGCATCAGAGTCGCGCTACCCATGTGTGTTGTGTTAAGGTGTAATGAGCCCACTGGAAGGCTAGCAGCATCAGAGTCGCGCTACCCATGTGTGTTGTGTTAAGGTGTAATCAGCCACCAGCACGTCTGGCGGAATGACCGAGTTGTGTCTTACGTGTCACACTGGTGACCCGGGATGAGACACGCATTCCTCGCCTGATCCTGCACATTACGCTGATCCGTGTCCGTACCTCGCCTGATCCTGCACATTACGCTGATCCGTGTCCGTACCTACATAGATTTCAACTCGTGATCTGCCTGATGAAGACCCAAGTGGTCAAAACGCCGCTTGTATTTGTTTTGTTTTTGTCATTCCAACGTGAGTACAGTGCTTTTCATTCCAACGTGAGTACAGTGCTTTTCATTCCAACGTGAGTACAGTGCTTTTCATTCCAACGTGAGTACAGTGCTTTTCATTCCAACGTGAGTACAGTGCTTTTCATTCCAACGTGAGTACAGTGCTTTTCATTCCAACGTGAGTACAGTGCTTTTCATTCCAACGTGAGTACAGTGCTTTTCATTCCAACGTGAGTACAGGGCTTTTCATTCCAACGTGAGTACAGTGCTTTTCATTCCAACGTGAGTACAATGCTTTTCGATCTTGTTGTGTATCGCTCTCACGTGCAGTCGCCATTGTTTGTTTGCAGATGACATGTCATGAGACAAACATCTATCAACTGAAACAATTCACCCATTGCACACATGCATTTAAAAAACAGACTATTCTTTCAAAAAGATATAAAAATATGAAGGCAACAACGTTTGCACCAAACAGCTTACCATAGCACCAAACAGCTTACCATAGCACCAAACAGCTTACCATAGCTCTTGCAGCAGGGCCCCGCTACAATGGGACAGGTGGACTTGTAGCTCATTTTCTGGCAGGCGTCGAGGTTGAGGTAGTTGGTGTAGATATCCATGAAGGACTTGGCCATGCAGTAGTTGGGGAACAGAACCAGGAATAGCCAGTTGAAGAACTCGGCTTCTGACGTCAAACCCAGCCCCGGCAGCGCCAGAATGAACACTGTGATCGTTGTCACGAGGCCTGTAGAAAGACAGAATGAACACTGTGATCGTTGTCACGAGGCCTGTAGAAAGACAGAATGAACACTGTGATCGTTGTCACGAGGCCTGTAGAAAGACAGAATGAACACTGTGATCGTTGTCACGAGGCCTGTAGAAAGACAGAATGAACACTGTGATCGTTGTCACGAGGCCTGTAGACAGAAAGAATGAACACTGATCGTTGTCACTAGGCCTGTAGAAAGACAGAATGAACACTGATCGTTGTCACTAGGCCTGTAGAAAGACAGAATGAACACTGATCGTTGTCACTAGGCCTGTAGACAGACAGAATGAACACTGATCGTTGTCACGAGGCCTGTAGAAAGACAGAATGAACACTGTGATCGTTGTCACTAGGCCTGTAGAAAGACAGAATGAACACTGTGATCGTTGTCACTAGGCCTGTAGAAAGACAGAATGAACACTGTGATCGTTGTCACTAGGCCTGTAGAAAGACAGAATGAACACTGTGATCGTTGTCACGAGGCCTGTAGAAAGACAGAATGAACACTGATCGTTGTCACGAGGCCTGTAGAAAGACAGAATGAACACTGTGATCGTTGTCACGAGGCCTGTAGAAAGACAGAATGAACACTGTGATCGTTGTCACTAGGCCTGTAGAAAGACAGAATGAACACTGTGATCGTTGTCACGAGGCCTGTAGAAAGACAGAATGAACACTGTGATCGTTGTCACTAAACCTGTAGAAAGACATTTCTTCAATCAGAAGCAAGAAAGGTTATATTATGGAACGGTTATTTCCAGACAAAACGACACAATCACACGTACACCAACCTTCTATGCTATGCCTTTTTTCGAAAAAGAGTAACATCAAAGGAATACGCCTAAAACAATAACATGTAGGAAAACACCCTCATCAAGGATACTCACAAAGAGGTGGTCTCTATTAAAAGGTCGTCGACAGGACAGGTTGAAGCAGATGCACTGATCATGGGATATTGAACATACCCAGTACTGTAAATTAATCCTACCTTATATGAAATCAACTAGCAACAAGAAAAATGAGACCAACAACTTATGGCATCTGGCACCATAACGACATCGACCCAACTACGTCATCACATTTAGGTCATCACAATTAGGTCATCACAACTACGTCACCACAACTACGTCAGCGGAAGAAGACTGACCAGTGACGATGTTGAAGATGATGAGGATGACCATGGCGGTGGCCGCAGACTTGAAGAGGAAGGACACGAGGTAGACAAAGGCCAGCGCTGCCCACCCGTAGATCATCAACACCAACAGCACCTGAAACAACCACTCTCTGTCTTGATTACGTAGCTTACGTAGCACTCCATGCCTCGCTGTGTTTCAATAAGTACTGCAGACAACGCCGCTTACCTCGAACTCGCTTACCTCGATTTTTCGGATACGTCGAAGTGAACCATTAGTCCCGGCCAGCAGCCTTCTTTATATCACTAGAAATCCTTCACTTACCTCGACTTCGGATAGCTCGAAGTCTTATACTTTGAAAAATCGAGCTATCCGACGTGTAGGATAGCACGAACTTCGGATACCTCGAACTTGTTTGGGGGCCCCGACGAGATCGAGGTAAGCGGCGTTGTCTGTACAAGCAGAGACTTCGGGAAACGCATTATGCTAAGAGCATTACAAAGACAATTGTTGCAATTATATTACACAGCAACATCGAGGCATAATTATGTGACAGATTTTGAGAAAAGCGGACATTTCCATAAGTTGAATAACCACTTTCGAGCTGAGCGCTAAAATGTGAAAAATTGCTGAGCTTTATACTGTTTAACATATTTAGCCGACAAGGTGAAAGGTAAATGCACCTAATGGTTTGAAACATACAATACAAAAAAATATGAGCATTTTATTTTCTATGACAATTCTGTTCCCGTGTTCTCTGTAAATCCCGTACCTTCTGAGTTCAATTGTGAGGAACAGAGGTTTTGTGTAATCAGAAGCTTTACTTTTCTAAGTATGTTTCTAGAATGTCAACAGATCGCTGCTGATTTCAACTCCTGCAGCAGCGTGCATGTCAGGGCGTTTTCTACCACATTCTGTTACTGAGGCAACACGTTTTCTACCACATTCTGTTACTGAGGCAACACGTTTGGGCGTGTATTTTGGACAAGTGTCTGACTAAAGCTTTAGATTTTTAGACCACCTAGTTTTGAGTGTGTAAATATGTTTTTGATTCTAGAACATACTGTAACCTAGCCAAGAAATGTGGGCGTGTTTCTTGGACATGATTCTGACAAGAGCCTACTATTTTTTTACCAGTTAGTTTTAAGGCCCGGTGGCTCAGTTGGTAAAGCACTGGGCTTGTGATCCCAGGGTCGCAGGTTCGAATCCGGGCCGGGGCGGACATGGGTCAACTTTATGTGCAGACTCAGAGACGATATCCATCTCCCACCCCCGTGTCACCACAGTGGCACGTAAAAGACCTCGGCCATTCCGCAAAAAGTGCAGGTGTCTGATTACACGCAAACACGCATACACCTGGGTAGCGCGAATCTGTTGCTGCTAGCTTTTCACTAGGAGGAAGCGATCTGAATTTCCCAGTGATAAGACCATAAAGTAATACAAATGAAAATAAAATGAAGTGCGTTAACGGTTATGTTTATCCCCGAACGTACCAGCCCCAGCCGGTGGTCCTCCACGTAGGGCGCGGTGTCGAAGGCGGCGAAGACGACGAGCATGACGATGGCGGGGATCATGTAGTTGAGGTAGTCCCAGGCCAGGGTGGCCAGCCAGAACATACCTGGCCCCACCCCGCTCACCACCTGCAGGTGTTTGGCCCCTACCTGTAAGTAAAGCGGCAACATTAGTATGTCCAGAACATACCTGGCCCCACCCCGCTCACCACCTGCTGGTGCTTGGCCCCTACCTGTAAGTAAAGCGGCAACATTAGTATGTCCAGAACATACCTGGCCCCACCCCGCTCACCACCTGCTGGTGCTTGGCCCCTACCTGTAAGTAAAGCGGCAACATTAGTATGTCCAGAACATACCTGGCCCCACCCCGCTCACCACCTGCTGGTGCTTGGCCCCTACCTGTAAGCATAAGTATATTCCAACATAACAACATGTTCAGAATATATCTACATGGGCCTCTCGAGAACATACCCGACCCCACCCCGCTCACCACCTGCTGGTGCTTGGCCCCTACCTGTAAGCATAAGTATATTCCAACATAACAACATGTTCAGAATATATGTACATGGGTCTCTCGAGAACATACCCGACCCCACCCCGCTCACCACCTGCTGGTGCTTGGCCCCTACCTGTAAGCATAAGTATATTCCAACATAACAACATGTTCAGAATATATCTACATGGGTCTCTCGAGAACATACCCGACCCCACCCCGCTCACCACCTGCTGGTGCTTGGCCCCTACCTGTAAGCATAAGTATATTCCAACATAACAACATGTTCAGAATATATCTACATGGGTCTCTCGAGAACATACCCGGCCCCACCCCGCTCAGTTGTTTGGCCCCAACCTGAAAGCTTCTTCTTCTTCTGCGTTCGTGGGCTGAAACTCCCACGTACACTCGTGTTTTTGCACGAGTGGATTTTTACGTGTATGACCGTTTTTACCCCGCCATTTAGGCAGTCATACGCCGATTTCGGAGAAAGCATGCTGGGTATTTTCGTGTTTCTTTTACTCACCGAACTTAACATGGATTACAGGATTTTTTCCGTGCGCACTTGGACTTGTGCTTGCGTGTACACACGAAGGGGGATAAGGCACTAGCAGGTCTGCACATATGTTGACCTGCGAGATCGGAAAAATCTCCATCTTAATCCACCAGGTGCGGCTGGGATTCTAACCCACGACCTTCCGCTTTAGAGGTCGGCGTCTTACCACCAAGCCATTGCGCCCGTCTACCTGAAAGCGAATCACAACACACCAACACCGGTTCCAACCTCTACCCACACAGAAAGTCCAGCTCACACACTCCAACCACATCAAACGTGACCCACCTCTCTCTCCTTGACCAAGAAGAAGACGAAGCTGGAGGTCAAAAAGGCCATGCCGAAGGAGATGGAGAAGCCGACCAGGAAGCCCTGGGTGGAGCTTGTCAGACTCGTGTCCTCCGCCTCACCGTCAGCGTCCTTGGGCAAGGGTTCCATGGACGTCGTGATGCTGTAGCCGCTGCCATGCACGTCCTTGGCGATGGCGTTGAGAATGAGGGAGATGGCCGTGAGGAGGGCGTGGTATGGCTGACCGTTGTAGAACGCTGTGGCCTGCAGTGTGCCTCCGGCCGAGTGAGGGTCGAACTGTGCTCCTACTATCACCTGTGATGGAACATGACAGTGTGACGTTCTGGGAGTGTTGCTACCTTTCTAGTAGGAGAGGACGACCCGCCACATGTCACAACACATGATAATAAAGTATGAAATGAAATGAAATTTAACAAAATGAAATTACAATGATAAATTCTATTACTCTACGCCAACGAGCTGTTTTTCAAACAATTGGATACCTAAACAAACAAAAAAAGAAATGACGTATTCCACGACATACAATTATGTCATCAGATGATATAAAAATAACGACATGAAATGAAATGAAACGACATAAAACAATCCTTACCTCTTTGTTATAGGTTGCGGTTGACAGCGCAGAAGCCAGAGTGAGGAGGTACTGACTCATGTTCGTGTAGGTGGCAGCAACGTCCACTTTGCGCGTGTACTGGGAGGAGAGGGCGGCGGCGTAGGCTGTGGCCGCGCTCTCTGTGGCTGCGACAGCATTGCTGCCGTTGCTGTAAGGAACGTACGTCGTGCCGTACGCCGAGAGGTCCAGGGCTATGGCCACTTCGCTGTCCCTGAAACAAGGAAGCGCCACTCTTGCTGTGTTCATACTATTTTCATGGCATCTGTCTACAGCTGGTAGAAACATAAATCCTTTACAGAATAAAGAAATACATAGAACATTGAAATAAGCAAATAGATAATAAGAACGTCTGTTCAGACATAAATGTATCGCTTGATCACTGGATTTTCTCTTCGTTGGGCCATGTGACGTCAGAGTCCGTCTAAAACTCTAGCCGAGTCTACAAAAGAGTGTATGTTTGTGTGCGCTCAACCGTTAAACTATAAAAGGAATTCTAACTAGAATCGATCCATACATATTTTGTACATGTTATTTGTATGTTTGACCAAAATATGATTCGTTTCACCGATCGAAACAGTCAGTGTTCTTCTGAAACTATGCCAGCGGTAAAGGTGAACAATGACTGTCGAGATCCATGTAAAATGCCTTAGTTTTGTCAAAAATGCTAATAACGTACAACAATCTTCTTTTCTTCTCCTTCTTCTTCTTCTTCTTCTTCTTCTTCTTCTTCTTCTTCTTCTTCTTCTTCTTCTTCTTCTTCTTCTTCTCCTTCTTCTTCTTCTTCTTCTTCTTCTTCTTCTTCTTCTTCTTCTTCTTCTTCTTCTTCTGCGTTCGTGGGCTGAAACTCCCACGTACACTCGTGTTCTTGCACGAGTGGATTTGTACGTGTATGACCATTTTTACCCCGCCATTCAGGCAGCCATACGCCGCTTTTGGAGGAAAAGCTGTACTGTCCGAAGAAGCTGCATTATGAACATCATAAAATGTCCAAAACTCGGTACAACCCTCGAGAAAAACGCACCCAGTCCGGACCATGCTACAGACTGTACTTTGGACACCCCATTCTTAACAATCACACTTCAGACTGGACTTTGGACACCCCATTCTTAACAATCACACTTCAGACTGGACTTTGGACACCCCATTCTTAACAATCACACTTCAGGCTGGACTTTGGACACCCCATTCTTAACAATCACACTTCAGGCTGGACTTTGGACACCCCATTCTTAACAATCACACTTCAGACTTGACTTTGGACACCCAATTCTTAACAATCACACCACAGACTTACCGGGCATCAGAGTCGATGAGCCAATAGACAATTAACACTATCTAAATAAACACGGTTCTATCCATGCTAACTGTAACAGACAATAACAATATCTATAAACACGGTTCTATCCATGCTAAGTGTAACAGACAATAACAATATCTATAAACACGGTTCTATCCATGCTAACTGTATGTCAACCCTGCAACGGAGCTTTGCTCGAAACCGTGAACACAGCCTGGCGCGTACACTGGAGGTGACAGACAGAAGTAGCTGTACTGCTGGCATCATATAATGTCACAAACACAAAACAGCCCTGGAAGATAAACCCGCACCCAGTCTGTAGTGTGCACACCCCATGCTTCACAAACACACAGCAGACTTACCCGGCATCAGAGTCGATGAGCAGAGCGAGGATTGTGAAGATGACAGGCAGCAGCAGCTGTACCACGGAGATGACGCGATGGCGCCAGCTGAGGATGATCTTCTTGATGAACATGCCGTAGAAGTGAGACCACCTCAGCCTCCACCCTGTCAGCTTGACGTAGTCGTGGTTGAACTCTGCAGCGGTCAAAAAGCTCATAACAGATTAATTTGTGGACAACACAAGTTTAGCTCCTATTCATGTACTTACGAATTTTTTGGCCTTTTTCAAAAATGTAGGAAAACCTACTATCCCAGTCAGGATGATGATGAGGAAAAGCTATGTTCTATCTATTTTATGATCTTTCCGTAATGAACGTATACTTGTAAAATCTGTTCTCTGCACAGTTCCTAATCGCGTACAGAAACATACACATTATCATAATCTTTCTCCTGTATTGTGTCTTGCACAATGTGAGGTGTTTGGGTAGATTCTAGCACTAGTGCCTTTTTCACAATCAATTCATGAAAAACATTCCCACTGTGCTCAAATAGTGCGCAGGCTGTTCAGTTCGGGTACGTGTCCAAATGGAGGGATGGTGTTATCCGATGTAAACATCCAGCAACATCCGGTACGGTGCCCCGCACTGTTTACACGAGAAAGAGCGTGCCTGTTGTTGCCCTCGTGGGCCATTCCCAGGGCGATCATATGAAGAAAGGAAGAAAGACAGAGACGGACAGAAGGAGCGTGCCTGTTGTTGCCCTCGTGGACCATTCCCAGGGCGATCATATGAAGAGAGACAGAGACGGACAGAAGGAGCGTGCCTGTTGTTGCCCTCGTGGGCCATTCCCAGGGCGATCATATGAAGAGAGACAGAGACGGACAGAAGGAGCGTGCCTGTTGTTGCCCTCGTGGGCCATTCCCAGGGCGATCATATGAAGAGAGACAGAGACGGACAGAAGGAGCGTGCCTGTTGTTGTCCTCGTGGGCCATTCCCAGGGCGATCATGTGAAGAAAGACAGAGACGGACAGAAGGAGCGTGCCTGTTGTTGTCCTCGTGGACCATTCCCAGGGCGATCATGTGAAGAAAGACAGAGACGGACAGAAGGAGCGTGCCTGTTGTTGTCCTCGTGGACCATTCCCAGGGCGATCATGTGAAGAAAGACAGAGACGGACAGAAGGAGCGTGCCTGTTGTTGTCCTCGTGGGCCATTCCCAGGGCGATCATGTGAAGAAAGACAGAGACGGACAGAAGGAGCGTGCTTGTTGTTGTCCTCGTGGGCCATTCCCAGGGCGATCATGTGAAGAAAGACAGAGACGGACAGAAGGAGCGTGCCTGTTGTTGTCCTCGTGGGCCATTCCCAGGGCGATCATGTGAAGAAAGACAGAGACGGACAGAAGGAGCGTGCCTGTTGTTGTCCTCGTGGGCCATTCCCAGGGCGATCATGTGAAGAAAGACAGAGACGGACAGAAGGAGCGTGCCTGTTGTTGTCCTCGTGGGCCATTCCCAGGGCGATCATGTGAAGAAAGACAGAGACGGACAGAAGGAGCGTGCCTGTTGTTGTCCTCGTGGACCATTCCCAGGGCGATCATGTGAAGAAAGACAGAGACGGACAGAAGGAGCGTGCCTGTTGTTGTCCTCGTGGACCATTCCCAGGGCGATCATGTGAAGAAAGACAGAGACGGACAGAAGGAGCGTGCCTGTTGTTGTCCTCGTGGGCCATTCCCAGGGCGATCATGTGAAGAAAGACAGAGACGGACAGAAGGAGCGTGCCTGTTGTTGTCCTCGTGGGCCATTCCCAGGGCGATCATGTGAAGAAAGACAGAGACGGACAGAAGGAGCGTGCCTGTTGTTGTCCTCGTGGGCCATTCCCAGGGCGATCATGTGAAGAAAGACAGAGACGGACAGAAGGAGCGTGCCTGTTGTTGTCCTCGTGGGCCATTCCCAGGGCGATCATGTGAAGAAAGACAGAGACGGACAGAAGGAGCGTGCCTGTTGTTGTCCTCGTGGACCATTCCCAGGGCGATCATGTGAAGAAAGACAGAGACGGACAGAAGGAGCGTGCCTGTTGTTGTCCTCGTGGACCATTCCCAGGGCGATCATGTGAAGAAAGACAGAGACGGACAGAAGGAGCGTGCCTGTTGTTGCCCTCGTGGGCCATTCCCAGGGCGATCATGTGAAGAAAGACAGAGACGGACAGAAGGAGCGTGCCTGTTGTTGTCCTCGTGGACCATTCCCAGGGCGATCATGTGAAGAAAGACAGAGACGGACAGAAGGAGCGTGCCTGTTGTTGCCCTCGTGGGCCATTCCCAGGGCGATCATGTGAAGAAAGACAGAGACGGACAGAAGGAGCGTGCCTGTTGTTGTCCTCGTGGACCATTCCCAGGGCGATCATGTGAAGAAAGACAGAGACGGACAGAAGGAGCGTGCCTGTTGTTGTCCTCGTGGACCATTCCCAGGGCGATCATATGAAGAAAGACAGAAACGGACAGAAGGAGCGTGCCTGTTGTTGTCCTCGTGGACCATTCCCAGGGCGATCATATGAAGAAAGACAGAGACGGACAGAAGGAGCGTGCCTGTTGTTGCCCTCGTGGACCATTCCCAGGGCGATCATATGAAGAAAGACAGAGACGGACAGAAGGAGCGTGCCTGTTGTTGCCCTCGTGGACCATTCCCAGGGCGATCATGTGAAGAAAGACAGAGACGGACAGAAGGAGCGTGCCTGTTGTTGTCCTCGTGGACCATTCCCAGGGCGATCATATGAAGAAAGACAGAGACGGACAGAAGGAGCGTGCCTGTTGTTGTCCTCGTGGACCATTCCCAGGGCGATCATATGAAGAAAGACAGAGACGGACAGAAGGAGCGTGCCTGTTGTTGTCCTCGTGGGCCATTCCCAGGGCGATCATATGAAGAAAGACAGAGACGGACAGAAGGAGCGTGCCTGTTGTTGTCCTCGTGGGCCATTCCCAGTGCGATCATATGAAGAAAGACAGAAACGGACAGAAGGAGCGTGCCTGTTGTCGCCCTCGTGGGCCATTCCCAGTGCGATCATATGAAGAAAGACAGAAACGGACAGAAGGAGCGTGCCTGTTGTCGCCCTCGTGGGCCATTCCCAGTGCGATCATATGAAGAAAGACAGAAACGGACAGAAGGAGCGTGCCTGTTGTTGCCCTCGTGGACCATTCCCAGTGCGATCATATGAAGAAAGACAGAAACGGACAGAAGGAGCGTGCCTGTTGTTGCCCTCGTGGACCATTCCCAGTGCGATCATATGAAGAAAGACAGAGACGGACAGAAGGAGCGTGTCTGTTGTTGCCCTCGTGGACCATTCCCAGTGCGATCATATGAAGAAAGACAGAAACGGACAGAAGGAGCGTGCCTGTTGTTGTCCTCGTGGACCATTCCCAGGGCGATCATATGAAGAAAGACAGAGACGGACAGAAGGAGCGTGCCTGTTGTTGTCCTCGTGGACCATTCCCAGGGCGATCATATGAAGAAAGACAGAGACGGACAGAAGGAGCGTGCCTGTTGTTGTCCTCGTGGACCATTCCCAGGGCGATCATATGAAGAAAGACAGAGACGGACAGAAGGAGCGTGCCTGTTGTTGTCCTCGTGGGCCATTCCCAGGGCGATCATATGAAGAAAGACAGAGACGGACAGAAGGAGCGTGCCTGTTGTTGTCCTCGTGGGCCATTCCCAGTGAGATCATATGAAGAAAGACAGAAACGGACAGAAGGAGCGTGCCTGTTGTCGCCCTCGTGGGCCATTCCCAGTGCGATCATATGAAGAAAGACAGAAACGGACAGAAGGAGCGTGCCTGTTGTCGCCCTCGTGGGCCATTCCCAGTGCGATCATATGAAGAAAGACAGAAACGGACAGAAGGAGCGTGCCTGTTGTTGCCCTCGTGGACCATTCCCAGTGCGATCATATGAAGAAAGACAGAAACGGACAGAAGGAGCGTGCCTGTTGTTGCCCTCGTGGACCATTCCCAGTGCGATCATATGAAGAAAGACAGAGACGGACAGAAGGAGCGTGTCTGTTGTTGCCCTCGTGGACCATTCCCAGTGCGATCATATGAAGAAAGACAGAAACGGACAGAAGGAGCGTGCCTGTTGTTGTCCTCGTGGACCATTCCCAGGGCGATCATATGAAGAAAGACAGAGACGGACAGAAGGAGCGTGCCTGTTGTTGCCCTCGTGGACCATTCCCAGGGCGATCATATGAAGAAAGACAGAGACGGACAGAAGGAGCGTGCCTGTTGTTGCCCTCGTGGACCATTCCCAGGGCGATCATGTGAAGAAAGACAGAGACGGACAGAAGGAGCGTGCCTGTTGTTGTCCTCGTGGACCATTCCCAGGGCGATCATATGAAGAAAGACAGAGACGGACAGAAGGAGCGTGCCTGTTGTTGTCCTCGTGGACCATTCCCAGGGCGATCATATGAAGAAAGACAGAGACGGACAGAAGGAGCGTGCCTGTTGTTGTCCTCGTGGGCCATTCCCAAGGCGATCATATGAAGAAAGACAGAGACGGACAGAAGGAGCGTGCCTGTTGTTGTCCTCGTGGGCCATTCCCAGGGCGATCATATGAAGAAAGACAGAGACGGACAGAAGGAGCGTGCCTGTTGTTGTCCTCGTGGACCATTCCCAGGGCGATCATATGAAGAAAGGAAGAAAGACAGAGACGGACAGAAGGAGCGTGCCTGTTGTTGCCCTCGTGGACCATTCCCAGGGCGATCATATGAAGAAAGGAAGAAAGACAGAGACGGACAGAAGGAGCGTGCCTGTTGTTGCCCTCGTGGACCATTCCCAGGGCGATCATATGAAGAAAGGAAGAAAGACAGAGACGGACAGAAGGAGCGTGCCTGTTGTTGCCCTCGTGGACCATTCCCAGGGCGATCATATGAAGAAAGGAAGAAAGACAGAGACGGACAGAAGGAGCGTGCCTGTTGTTGCCCTCGTGGACCATTCCCAGGGCGATCATATGAAGAAAGGAAGAAAGACAGAGACGGACAGAAGGAGCGTGCCTGTTGTTGCCCTCGTGGGCCATTCCCAGGGCGATCATATGAAGAAAGGAAGAAAGACAGAGACGGACAGAAGGAGCGTGCCTGTTGTTGCCCTCGTGGACCATTCCCAGGGCGATCATATGAAGAAAGGAAGAAAGACAGAAACGGACAGAAGGGGCGTGCCTGTTGTTGCCCTCGTGGACCATTCCCAGGGCGATCATATGAAGAAAGGAAGAAAGACAGAAACGGACAGAAGGAGCGTGCCTGTTGTTGCCCTCGTGGGCCATTCCCAGGGCGATCATATGAAGAAAGACAGAGACGGACAGAAGGAGCGTGCCTGTTGTTGCCCTCGTGGACCATTCCCAGGGCGATCATATGAAGAAAGGAAGAAAGACAGAAACGGACAGAAGGAGCGTGCCTGTTGTTGCCCTCGTGGGCCATTCCCAGGGCGATCATATGAAGAAAGGAAGAAAGACAGAAACGGACAGAAGGAGCGTGCCTGTTGTTGCCCTCGTGGGCCATTCCCAGGGCGATCATATGAAGAAAGACAGAGACGGACAGAAGGAGCGTGCCTGTTGTTGCCCTCGTGGACCATTCCCAGGGCGATCATATGAAGAAAGGAAGAAAGACAGAAACGGACAGAAGGAGCGTGCCTGTTGTTGCCCTCGTGGGCCATTCCCAGGGCGATCATATGAAGAAAGACAGAGACGGACAGAAGGAGCGTGCCTGTTGTTGCCCTCGTGGACCATTCCCAGGGCGATCATATGAAGAAAGGAAGAAAGACAGAAACGGACAGAAGGAGCGTGCCTGTTGTTGCCCTCGTGGGCCATTCCCAGGGCGATCATATGAAGAAAGGAAGAAAGACAGAAACGGACAGAAGGAGCGTGCCTGTTGTTGCCCTCGTGGGCCATTCCCAGGGCGATCATGTGAAGAAAGGAAGAAAGACAGAGACGGACAGAAGGAGCGTGCCTGTTGTTGTCCTCGTGGACCATTCCCAGGGCGATCATATGAAGAAAGACAGAGACGGACAGAAGGAGCGTGCCTGTTGTTGCCCTCGTGGACCATTCCCAGGGCGATCATATGAAGAAAGACAGAGACGGACAGAAGGAGCGTGCCTGTTGTTGCCCTCGTGGACCATTCCCAGGGCGATCATATGAAGAAAGACAGAGACGGACAGAAGGAGCGTGCCTGTTGTTGCCCTCGTGGACCATTCCCAGGGCGATCATATGAAGAAAGACAGAGACGGACAGAAGGAGCGTGCCTGTTGTTGCCCTCGTGGGCCATTCCCAGGGCGATCATATGAAGAAAGACAGAGACGGACAGAAGGAGCGTGCCTGTTGTTGCCCTCGTGGGCCATTCCCAGGGCGATCATATGAAGAAAGACAGAGACGGACAGAAGGAGCGTGCCTGTTGTTGCCCTCGTGGACCATTCCCAGGGCGATCATATGAAGAAAGACAGAGACGGACAGAAGGAGCGTGCCTGTTGTTGCCCTCGTGGACCATTCCCAGGGCGATCATATGAAGAAAGACAGAGACGGACAGAAGGAGCGTGCCTGTTGTTGCCCTCGTGGACCATTCCCAGGGCGATCATATGAAGAAAGACAGAGACGGACAGAAGGAGCGTGCCTGTTGTCGCCCTCGTGGACCATTCCCAGTGCGATCATATGAAGAAAGACAGAGACGGACAGAAGGAGCGTGCCTGTTGTTGCCCTCGTGGGCCATTCCCAGGGCGATCATATGAAGAAAGACAGAGACGGACAGAAGGAGCGTGCCTGTTGTTGCCCTCGTGGGCCATTCCCAGGGCGATCATATGAAGAAAGACAGAGACGGACAGAAGGAGCGTGCCTGTTGTTGCCCTCGTGGACCATTCCCAGGGCGATCATATGAAGAAAGACAGAGACGGACAGAAGGAGCGTGCCTGTTGTTGCCCTCGTGGACCATTCCCAGGGCGATCATATGAAGAAAGACAGAGACGGACAGAAGGAGCGTGCCTGTTGTTGCCCTCGTGGACCATTCCCAGGGCGATCATATGAAGAAAGACAGAGACGGACAGAAGGAGCGTGCCTGTTGTTGCCCTCGTGGGCCATTCCCAGGGCGATCATATGAAGAAAGACAGAGACGGACAGAAGGAGCGTGCCTGTTGTTGCCCTCGTGGGCCATTCCCAGGGCGATCATATGAAGAAAGACAGAGACGGACAGAAGGAGCGTGCCTGTTGTTGCCCTCGTGGACCATTCCCAGGGCGATCATATGAAGAAAGACAGAGACGGACAGAAGGAGCGTGCCTGTTGTTGCCCTCGTGGGCCATTCCCAGTGCGATCATATGAAGAAAGACAGAGACGGACAGAAGGAGCGTGCCTGTTGTTGCCCTCGTGGGCCATTCCCAGGGCGATCATATGAAGAAAGGAAGAAAGATAAAGACGGACAGAAGGAGCGTGCCTGTTGTTGTCCTCGTGGACCATTCCCAGGGCGATCATATGAAGAAAGACAGAGACGGACAGAAGGAGCGTGCCTGTTGTTGCCCTCGTGGGCCATTCCCAGGGCGATCATGTGAAGAAAGGAAGAAAGATAAAGACGGACAGAAGGAGCGTGCCTGTTGTTGCCCTCGTGGACCATTCCCAGGGCGATCATACTGTGAAGAAAGGAAGAAAGACAGAGACGGACAGAAGGAGCGTGCCTGTTGTTGCCCTCGTGGACCATTCCCAGGGCGATCATACTGTGAAGAAAGGAAGAAAGACAGAGACGGACAGAAGGAGCGTGCCTGTTGTTGCCCTCGTGGACCATTCCCAGGGCGATCATATGAAGAAAGGAAGAAAGACAGAGACGGACAGAAGGAGCGTGCCTGTTGTTGCCCTCGTGGACCATTCCCAGGGCGATCATATGAAGAAAGGAAGAAAGACAGAGACGGACAGAAGGAGCGTGCCTGTTGTTGCCCTCGTGGACCATTCCCAGGGCGATCATATGAAGAAAGACAAAGACGGACAGAAGGAGCGTGCCTGTTGTTGCCCTCGTGGGCCATTCCCAGGGCGATCATATGAAGAAAGACAGAGACGGACAGAAGGAGCGTGCCTGTTGTTGTCCTCGTGGACCATTCCCAGGGCGATCATATGAAGAAAGACAGAGACGGACAGAAGGAGCGTGCCTGTTGTTGCCCTCGTGGACCATTCCCAGTGCGATCATATGAAGAAAGGAAGAAAGACAGAGACGGACAGAAGGAGCGTGCCTGTTGTTGCCCTCGTGGGCCATTCCCAGGGCGATCATATGAAGAAAGACAGAGACGGACAGAAGGAGCGTGCCTGTTGTTGCCCTCGTGGGCCATTCCCAGGGCGATCATATGAAGAAAGACAGAGACGGACAGAAGGAGCGTGCCTGTTGTTGCCCTCGTGGGCCATTCCCAGGGCGATCATATGAAGAAAGACAGAGACGGACAGAAGGAGCGTGCCTGTTGTCGCCCTCGTGGACCATTCCCAGGGCGATCATATGAAGAAAGACAGAGACGGACAGAAGGAGCGTGCCTGTTGTTGCCCTCGTGGACCATTCCCAGTGCGATCATATGAAGAAAGACAGAGACGGACAGAAGGAGCGTGCCTGTTGTCGCCCTCGTGGACCATTCCCAGGGCGATCATATGAAGAAAGGAAGAAAGACAGAGACGGACAGAAGGAGCGTGCCTGTTGTTGCCCTCGTGGGCCATTCCCAGGGCGATCATATGAAGAAAGACAGAGACGGACAGAAGGAGCGTGCCTGTTGTCGCCCTCGTGGACCATTCCCAGGGCGATCATATGAAGAAAGGAAGAAAGACAGAGACGGACAGAAGGAGCGTGCCTGTTGTTGCCCTCGTGGGCCATTCCCAGGGCGATCATATGAAGAAAGACAGAGACGGACAGAAGGAGCGTGCCTGTTGTCGCCCTCGTGGGCCATTCCCAGTGCGATCATATGAAGAAAGACAGAGACGGACAGAAGGAGCGTGCCTGTTGTCGCCCTCGTGGGCCATTCCCAGGGCGATCATATGAAGAAAGGAAGAAAGATAAAGACGGACAGAAGGAGCGTGCCTGTTGTTGCCCTCGTGGACCATTCCCAGGGCGATCATATGAAGAAAGACAGAGACGGACAGAAGGAGCGTGCCTGTTGTCGCCCTCGTGGACCATTCCCAGGGCGATCATATGAAGAAAGGAAGAAAGACAGAGACGGACAGAAGGAGCGTGCCTGTTGTTGCCCTCGTGGGCCATTCCCAGGGCGATCATATGAAGAAAGACAGAGACGGACAGAAGGAGCGTGCCTGTTGTTGCCCTCGTGGGCCATTCCCAGTGCGATCATATGAAGAAAGACAGAGACGGACAGAAGGAGCGTGCCTGTTGTTGCCCTCGTGGACCATTCCCAGGGCGATCATATGAAGAAAGACAGAGACGGACAGAAGGAGCGTGCCTGTTGTTGCCCTCGTGGACCATTCCCAGGGCGATCATATGAAGAAAGACAGAGACGGAAAGAAGGAGCGTGCCTGTTGTCGCCCTCGTGGACCATTCCCAGGGCGATCATATGAAGAAAGGAAGAAAGACAGAGACGGACAGAAGGAGCGTGCCTGTTGTTGCCCTCGTGGGCCATTCCCAGGGCGATCATATGAAGAAAGGAAGAAAGACAGAGACGGACAGAAGGAGCGTGCCTGTTGTTGCCCTCGTGGACCATTCCCAGTGCGATCATATGAAGAAAGACAGAGACGGACAGAAGGAGCGTGCCTGTTGTCGCCCTCGTGGACCATTCCCAGGGCGATCATATGAAGAAAGGAAGAAAGACAGAGACGGACAGAAGGAGCGTGCCTGTTGTTGCCCTCGTGGACCATTGCATTCCCAGGGCGATCATATGAAGAAAGGAAGAAAGACAGAGACGGACTGAAGGAGCGTGCCTGTTGTTGCCCTCGTGGACCATTCCCAGTGCGATCATATGAAGAAAGACAGAGACGGACAGAAGGAGCGTGCCTGTTGTTGCCCTCGTGGGCCATTCCCAGGGCGATCATATGAAGAAAGACAGAGACGGACAGAAGGAGCGTGCCTGTTGTCGCCCTCGTGGGCCATTCCCAGGGCGATCATATGAAGAAAGGAAGAAAGATAAAGACGGACAGAAGGAGCGTGCCTGTTGTTGCCCTCGTGGACCATTCCCAGGGCGATCATATGAAGAAAGGAAGAAAGACAGAGACGGACAGAAGGAGCGTGCCTGTTGTTGCCCTCGTGGGCCATTCCCAGGGCGATCATATGAAGAAAGGAAGAAAGACAGAGACGGACAGAAGGAGCGTGCCTGTTGTTGCCCTCGTGGACCATTCCCAGGGCGATCATATGAAGAAAGACAGAGACGGACAGAAGGAGCGTGCCTGTTGTCGCCCTCGTGGACCATTCCCAGGGCGATCATTTGAAGAAAGACAGAGACGGACAGAAGGAGCGTGCCTGTTGTTGCCCTCGTGGACCATTCCCAGGGCGATCATATGAAGAAAGGAAGAAAGACAGAGACGGACAGAAGGAGCGTGCCTGTTGTTGCCCTCGTGGGCCATTCCCAGGGCGATCATATGATGAAAGGAAGAAAGACAGAGACGGACAGAAGGAGCGTGCCTGTTGTCGCCCTCGTGGACCATTCCCAGGGCGATCATATGAAGAAAGGAAGAAAGACAGAGACGGACAGAAGGAGCGTGCCTGTTGTTGCCCTCGTGGACCATTGCATTCCCAGGGCGATCATATGAAGAAAGGAAGAAAGACAGAGACGGACTGAAGGAGCGTGCCTGTTGTTGCCCTCGTGGACCATTCCCAGGGCGATCATATGAAGAAAGACAGAGACGGACAGAAGGAGCGTGCCTGTTGTTGCCCTCGTGGACCATTCCCAGTGCGATCATATGAAGAAAGACAGAGACGGACAGAAGGAGCGTGCCTGTTGTTGCCCTCGTGGACCATTCCCAGGGCGATCATATGAAGAAAGGAAGAAAGACAGAGACGGACAGAAGGAGCGTGCCTGTTGTTGCCCTCGTGGGCCATTCCCAGGGCGATCATATGAAGAAAGACAGAGACGGACAGAAGGAGCGTGCCTGTTGTTGCCCTCGTGGGCCATTCCCAGTGCGATCATATGAAGAAAGACAGAGACGGACAGAAGGAGCGTGCCTGTTGTTGCCCTCGTGGGCCATTCCCAGTGCGATCATATGAAGAAAGACAGAGACGGACAGAAGGAGCGTGCCTGTTGTTGCCCTCGTGGGCCATTCCCAGGGCGATCATATGAAGAAAGACAGAGACGGACAGAAGGAGCGTGCCTGTTGTTGCCCTCGTGGGCCATTCCCAGTGCGATCATATGAAGAAAGACAGAGACGGACAGAAGGAGCGTGCCTGTTGTTGCCCTCGTGGGCCATTCCCAGGGCGATCATATGAAGAAAGACAGAGACGGACAGAAGGAGCGTGCCTGTTGTCGCCCTCGTGGACCATTCCCAGGGCGATCATATGAAGAAAGGAAGAAAGACAGAGACGGACAGAAGGAGCGTGCCTGTTGTTGCCCTCGTGGACCATTCCCAGGGCGATCATATGAAGAAAGACAGAGACGGACAGAAGGAGCGTGCCTGTTGTTGCCCTCGTGGACCATTCCCAGGGCGATCATATGAAGAAAGACAGAGACGGACAGAAGGAGCGTGCCTGTTGTTGCCCTCGTGGACCATTCCCAGGGCGATCATATGAAGAAAGACAGAGACGGACAGAAGGAGCGTGCCTGTTGTTGCCCTCGTGGGCCATTCCCAGGGCGATCATATGAAGAAAGACAGAGACGGACAGAAGGAGCGTGCCTGTTGTTGCCCTCGTGGGCCATTCCCAGGGCGATCATATGAAGAAAGACAGAGACGGACAGAAGGAGCGTGCCTGTTGTTGCCCTCGTGGACCATTCCCAGGGCGATCATATGAAGAAAGACAGAGACGGACAGAAGGAGCGTGCCTGTTGTTGCCCTCGTGGACCATTCCCAGGGCGATCATATGAAGAAAGACAGAGACGGACAGAAGGAGCGTGCCTGTTGTTGCCCTCGTGGACCATTCCCAGGGCGATCATATGAAGAAAGACAGAGACGGACAGAAGGAGCGTGCCTGTTGTTGCCCTCGTGGACCATTCCCAGGGCGATCATATGAAGAAAGGAAGAAAGACAGAGACGGACAGAAGGAGCGTGCCTGTTGTTGCCCTCGTGGGCCATTCCCAGGGCGATCATATGAAGAAAGGAAGAAAGACAGAGACGGACAGAAGGAGCGTGCCTGTTGTTGCCCTCGTGGGCCATTCCCAGGGCGATCATATGAAGAAAGACAGAGACGGACAGAAGGAGCGTGCCTGTTGTTGCCCTCGTGGGCCATTCCCAGTGCGATCATATGAAGAAAGACAGAGACGGACAGAAGGAGCGTGCCTGTTGTTGCCCTCGTGGGCCATTCCCAGTGCGATCATATGAAGAAAGACAGAGACGGACAGAAGGAGCGTGCCTGTTGTTGCCCTCGTGGGCCATTCCCAGGGCGATCATATGAAGAAAGACAGAGACGGACAGAAGGAGCGTGCCTGTTGTTGCCCTCGTGGGCCATTCCCAGTGCGATCATATGAAGAAAGACAGAGACGGACAGAAGGAGCGTGCCTGTTGTTGCCCTCGTGGGCCATTCCCAGGGCGATCATATGAAGAAAGACAGAGACGGACAGAAGGAGCGTGCCTGTTGTCGCCCTCGTGGACCATTCCCAGGGCGATCATATGAAGAAAGGAAGAAAGACAGAGACGGACAGAAGGAGCGTGCCTGTTGTTGCCCTCGTGGACCATTCCCAGGGCGATCATATGAAGAAAGACAGAGACGGACAGAAGGAGCGTGCCTGTTGTTGCCCTCGTGGACCATTCCCAGGGCGATCATATGAAGAAAGACAGAGACGGACAGAAGGAGCGTGCCTGTTGTTGCCCTCGTGGACCATTCCCAGGGCGATCATATGAAGAAAGACAGAGACGGACAGAAGGAGCGTGCCTGTTGTTGCCCTCGTGGGCCATTCCCAGGGCGATCATATGAAGAAAGACAGAGACGGACAGAAGGAGCGTGCCTGTTGTTGCCCTCGTGGGCCATTCCCAGGGCGATCATATGAAGAAAGACAGAGACGGACAGAAGGAGCGTGCCTGTTGTTGCCCTCGTGGACCATTCCCAGGGCGATCATATGAAGAAAGACAGAGACGGACAGAAGGAGCGTGCCTGTTGTTGCCCTCGTGGACCATTCCCAGGGCGATCATATGAAGAAAGACAGAGACGGACAGAAGGAGCGTGCCTGTTGTTGCCCTCGTGGACCATTCCCAGGGCGATCATATGAAGAAAGACAGAGACGGACAGAAGGAGCGTGCCTGTTGTTGCCCTCGTGGGCCATTCCCAGGGCGATCATATGAAGAAAGGAAGAAAGACAGAGACGGACAGAAGGAGCGTGCCTGTTGTTGCCCTCGTGGGCCATTCCCAGGGCGATCATATGAAGAAAGGAAGAAAGACAGAGACGGACAGAAGGAGCGTGCCTGTTGTTGCCCTCGTGGACCATTCCCAGGGCGATCATATGAAGAAAGGAAGAAAGAAATAGATAAAGAGGAAGCTCCGTCGGACATCTAGATGACTACATACTCAATCCGGACAAGAAGGTTTGTTACAGACCTCGTACCCAGCAATCAGCAGCTGCGTATAAAACCTGAGGGGAAAACGACACGGACACACCGGCGTCACAAGCGCCAACACCGTTGCCATAGCAATGACGATTAACGGCATTAGACATAACACAACTCTATCGTCTCATTTAAAGGATTTGAATGTAGTGTAAATGTCTTACTAATAATGTATTCCGCCCGTTCCTTACAAAGGTAAACGTATTTGTTTTAATGTTTCTCTAAGGAATTGGGACTGTATGGCTCTTTTTGTTCAAGTTGTATCTCAATACCAGGAAGCGTGGATTGATGCTTGTGAATATTACCAGCTCAATTCAGGGATTTGGGATATAGGTAAAATGTCTCACTCATGAGGTTGTCGGCCTGTTCCTTGTCCTTGGCCTTGACCCCGTTGTCGATCAGGTGTTTCTCGTCGTCCTGCGCCATGGCCTTGTTGGTGAAGCCGTCACGCGTGACGGGGCGAGGACCTCGCGAGGTGCCGGGTCGGCCTGGAGCGGTCCCCACGGTGGCGATGTCGTCGTCTGCGTGTTCACCCACCCTGGGAGATGAATGTGTGTCAGTGGGAATTAGAAACTCGTATACAGTGGGGCACGGTTACAGTTGCACAGACTCTGTGAGGAGAATGACGTGGATTTCAACAATATTGAGAGTTCGGTAATAGTGAAATTTTGGTCACATTATTATTATTATTATTATTGTGATCATTTTTTCACATGCACTGGGAAACAAATTGTTTTATTGTTTGACAGTATCTGATTTTTTTATTCTAACTTGTTATCTGTGTAAGTGAGTCAAAGGTTTTCTTCTTAGTGTAAAAGCGGACTAACAAACATATTTAATCGTTGTGCCTCAAATAATTGTCACTAGTTCGCAATAATACTGCTAGAATAAAAAAAACAATAAAAAAAACATGAATCCCAAACTCACTTCAAGAACACCTCCTCCATGGTCGTTGCGGAAGTGCCGAATCCCACAATGCCCAGCTCCGACTTCCGCTCTTCCAGGAAGCGGAAGAGGTCAGCAAAGGAGGCAGACTGGTCGTCCGGCAGGAGGTAGGACACCTCCGCGTTGATCTCTTCCTCCAACTGGGCCGTCGGAATCTTAGCCTGGATGGCGTCCGTCAGGACGGACACTTTGCAACCGTCGGCCTTCACGACAACCAGGTGGTACCCGGCTCCTGTGGAAAGGCGTCAAGACACGGGAGTGTCAAGGTGTTTCATATTTTAAACAATTTTGCTCAGAAAATGACAGATAACAATGCCGCATACAATCAAATTAATCCTGTGTACAGGCGTCAAGACACGGGGGGGGGGGGGGGGGGGGGGGGTGTCAAGGTGTTTCTTGTTTTAAACACTTGTACTCAGAAAATGACAGATACCAATGCCGCATACAATAATATGACCAAATGGAGCGCAACAAGCGAGGCTAATGACGTGTTTCTTGCTTACATGTAGACAACCTGAGGATCAGCAATCTAAATAGTGATCTATTTTACAGACATTTAATTCCCGACCCGTCATGCACTTGTGGTTATCCTGTTGAAAATGCGGAGCACTATATTTTTCATTGCCCCTTATCTCTTCAAATACGTGAAGTCACCTTGTCAACACTGCCCAACTATGATTTGCTAACCGCTGATGATTTTCTGTATGGCAATAGAGACAAGTCAGACAGCGAAAATGCATTGATATTTGACCAGTTATTCAGGTTTATCTTATTAAGCAAACGTTTTGAATAATGAATGCATTTATCTCATCCATGTTTGAAACGACCATGTGCAGTACTGTTTACATTTCCTTGTTCTGGTAGTATTATATTTTCAACCATGTGGAAGTCATTGTATGCGTGTGTGTGCGAGTGAGTGTGCGAGCGCGTGTGAGTACTGTTGTTAGTTTATCATTGGGTTTTTTTTCCTTTGTTTTTTTTCCTTTTATTGTTACATGCTTGTCTACCATAATTTACCATTATCATTTTGACATTATTTCAAATTTGTTATATTAAAATCGTCCGCCAAATTTCATTTGCTTTTAAGAGTACGCTTATAAGCCTAGCTTGTTGTGCTCCATGTTCCTTATTTCATGTATGCGGTAATAGTACCAATGGAATTTATTGAATAAACTTGTTTAAACCAACCTGCCAGCACCAGCTTACCTGCATTTTTCTTTTCGTATGTTCCATTTCAAATTTTGATCGCATTGGTACTTACTTGAGAGACAAAGACCTTGGGAGTGAGAAAAACAGACAAACAATCGAGCGAAAGGGGAGAGAGAAAGAGAGAGAGAGAGAGAGAGAGAGAGAGAGAGAGAGAGAGAGAGAGAGAGAGAGAGAGAGAGAGAGAGAGAGAGACAAACACATAGACAGCGACAGGCAGACAGACAGACACCCAAATAAACACACGCACCCACACACACACACACACACACACACACGCACACACATACATACAAACTCATACACCCCACCCCACACACACACACTGACCAAAGAGTTTCTTTAAGAAGAGCGACGACCCGCAGCACTTGACCGCTCCCTGCGACATGATGGCGATGCGGTCACCTAGCACGTCGGCCTCGTCCATGTAGTGAGTGGTCAGCAGGATGGTCCGCTGCTGGCGATGACGTTGTAGCAGCTCCCACGTCTGACGTCGGGCGGCGGGGTCCATACCGGAGGAGGGTTCGTCCAGCACTACCACCTGAAGTTGATTTGTGTGATAATAGACGACATTGGGAAATAACTGTGTCGGGGTTGGCAGGGTTGTCAAAGAGTGAGTACCCTTGCTTTTAGTGAGACAAACAAACCACACGTGCTCCCTGTCCACGTGTTTCACAAAACAAACCACTTGCTGATGATTAGCCTGTGAACTGTTTGTTTATGTTCAGATATTGTCTATTAGCAGTTAATGTGTAATTAGCACAGGTTTATTAGTTGATAACGCTTCATGATATTGATTTCGTGTTGTGGTTGTTTGATAATGATTGTTTAAAGCGTTGAAAAGTAAACAGTTATTTTTGTGGGCATTGAAGCTCAAATAGAAACATGAAAATTGTCATGTTAAGATTTGGTTACACGCAGAGGTCGAACAACAACCAATCATAAAGTTTTCTCATACAGACTCCAGACAGGAAAGGGTTACTTTTGTGAGTAAAATAAAACAACAGCACTTAAATAATAATAATGGACATTTATATAGCGCTTCTCCACAGCTCCAAGCGCTTTACAAGTTCAATTTACAAGTTCAATCAAAATTACAACACGATATATACAACTAATACAATTTGTCTCAGATGAAAAGAAAAATACTCAAAGACCACATATTACATGCTTGCATAAAATACAAAGAATCACATTTTTTCGCAGCGCAGCACAGTGTCAACAACAAAAAAACGCAAACAAACACATACAACAGAAAAATGCTCACAACAAGCACACATGCACAAGCACACACACACACACACACACACACACACACACACACACACACATACACACACACACACACACACACACGTACACACCCACGTACACACCACACACACACACGCACCTAAAGTGTGGATGGTTACCTAAGAGGCGGCACTGGGTGTAGTGCCTTTCTAGTGCACTTGCACTACAACAGCACTGGGTGCAGTACTCGCTCCGGCATCGAAGAATTTTGCACTAAAAAATGCACAAAATTTGACCTATTTCGTCGCCTATAGAGGACGGAAAGAATGTCATTTTGAACATTGTTATGACATTCTTTCCGTCAAAAAAGTCAATTTAACGGTGTTAAATGAAGCGACCATCCACACAATTAGGTTGCCATCCAGAGTTTAACATTGTTATGACATTCTTTCCGTCAAAAAAGTCAATTTAACGGTGTTAAATGAAGCGACCATCCACACAATTAGGTTGCCATCCAGAGTTTAGGTTGCCATCCACGTGTGGATGGTTGCCTTATGGTGATTTAGGCAACCAAACCTGTGGAAACATGGGTACACACACACACACACACACACACACACACACACACACACACACACCAGGTCAGTGAAGTACTTCCGGCTCTTGAGTGTGAACGACCAAAGAAATTCCTTGGTCTCCTTCGTTCTCTAATCCTAGTCGATCGTAATAAGTGAACAATTAAGATAATGTTACACTTTGTATTTAAAATCCCCGTGTACACAACAGATCTGTTTGAAACTGTAAGAACAGTCTGCATGTTGCCTTCAAGCCTTCTTCCACTTTGGCGAAACTTTCTCTTGAGATCATTTGTATCGCCCTTTCCTCTCTTACCGTCACGCTCATAAGAAAAATACCTATCTCAGTGTTAGGCATTTCTGAAGGGAAACTACAAGGGAAGCTACTGGAAGGGTATCTATTATGTGTTAGAGAGTACAAACTCTCAGACCATCGGAAACCATTGCCACGGTAACGAAAGCAAAACTGCCGATCTCGTTTCTTGAGTTAGGCACTTTTTTTATGATACAGGACTTGTTTTGAGAATATGAAAGTATGCAAAAGCTCTTTGTGGGTTGTTATGCAGTTTTGCTGATTGAAAATGTTGCTGTCAGCTCTTTTCACGTTGATCCAGCTGTCACCGCTCGAGATAGGCAGTTTGCAACTTATTACTTTAATGAGATAGGCAGATTGTTTAGAAACCAAAGAAAGTTTTTTGCGTTTTTCTGAAAACATAAAAAAATGACATAGACATTTATCTTATGAGCGTGACGTTTTGTTGCTGTTGGTTTCGTATTTATTCCAAGAATATAAACATCTATCATAATTTTTTTTTAACAGCAGATCATGAATTATTAGCTGCTCTCTGACATAGAGGTAAGAGCTCTTCACAGAAAGTAGGAAGAGCCACAACAACATTGCCAGCTGAAAACACTGACATACCTTCGATCCAGAAATGAGAGCAATGCCAACAGACAGTTTTCTTTTCTGGCCGCCCGACAGGTTTGCCGACTGTGTCTTCTTCTTGAACTCCAGGCCCACCTCCTTGGTCATGTCGTCTGCTTCCGCCTGAACCTTCTTAGGGTCGCATCCCTTCAGCTGCACATTACAAGGTCAGCAATCAGTGACAGATTGACTTAATGAATTGATTTCGCTTAACGCGACTTGTTTATAAATTAATGTGTGTGTAAGCACACTTGAACATAAGCAATTATCCTTTAACCAAGCGATGCACTTGAGGTGTTCTTCCACCCCATGTCGTCCTGAGGACACTGACTGGGACTTTCTCTCTCGCCTTCTTTCTATGTCATTCTTACCGCTAACTCTGACATTCAGAACCCTGTTCCAGTTACCACCTGAGCGAAGACCTTGAGGTGTTATTCCACGGAGAGAGTGTCCCCCGATGATTGTGTAGCGGACACAGACACAGATTTCTCTTCGCGCCTATTTCCCTTGGTCTTACATAGCAACACTCATACAACCCACATATTATTCTACCTCTTACTCTTGGTACCTACAATATTCCCTTACCTTGTACACCTGATTTGCCCATACCTTACCTTTTACACCTGATTTGCCCATACCTTACCTTTTACACCTGATTTGCCCATACCTTACCTTGTACACCTGATTTGCTCCACACCTGAGCGAAGAAGTTGAGGTGCTCCTCCACCTTGTTGTGGTGCGGACACAGACCAAGACTTTTTTCTTCTTTGGTCTCCCACAACAACACGCCCTCTTTCTAAGTCATGATTCATTGACTCTTACAGTCTTACACCTGTGTAAATTCCCTACCTGAGCGAAGAAGTTGAGGTGCTCCTCCACCGTGAGAGTGTCCCACAGGATGTTGTGCTGCGGGCACAGACCCAGACTTTTCCTCACGCCGTCAATGTTGGTGCGGATGTCACAGTCGTTGACCAGAGCCGTTCCACCCGAGGGTGGGATAAACCCTGCACGTAGAAAGAACAGAAAACTTACGTGGCTTGATTCAGATGATTCAGGAAATATTTGCGAAAAAAACCCCACTAAACAAATATAAAAGGAAGAAAAGCATTGTCAAACCATCTACAAATCATCGATACCAAAAATGTATTCTGCACACCTGTTAACATGTACATGGTGGTTGTCTTCCCTGCCCCGTTGTGACCCAGCAACACAGTTATCTGCCCTTAGTTCATACCTGTCAACATGGACATGGTGGTTGTCTTCCCTGCCCCGTTGTGACCCAGCAGCACAGTTATCTGCCCTTAGTTCATACCTGTTAACATGGACATGGTGGTTGTCTTCCCTGCGAGAGGTGACCCAGCAGCACAGTTATCTGCCCTTAGTTCATACCTGTCAACATGGACATGGTGGTTGTCTTCCCTGCCCCGTTGTGACCCAGCAACACAGTTATCTGCCCTTCGTACATCTTGAGCCTCATGTTGTCCACCGCTGTCTTGGCCTTGCCGAACTTCTGCAGCGTTCAGACAACACAATACAATTTGAATCAGTATCAATGGCGATTCTTTGACCCCGTTTTGTTTGTTTGTTTGTTTGGTTGGTGTGGAGTATTTCGTTTGTTTGGTTGGTGTGGAGTATTTCGTTTGTTTGGTTGGTGTGGAGTATTTCGTTTGTTTGGTTGGTGTGGAGTATTTCGTTTGTTTGGTTGGTGTGGAGTATTTCGTTTGTTTGGTTGGTGTGGAGTATTTCGTTTGTTTGGTTGGTGTGGAGTATTTCGTTTGTTTGGTTGGTGTGGAGTATTTCGTTTGTTTGGTTGGTGTGGAGTATTTCGTTTGTTTGGTTGGTGTGGAGTATTTCGTTTGTTTGGTTGGTGTGGAGTATTTCGTTTGTTTGGTTGGTGTGGAGTATTTCGTTTGTTTGGTTGGTGTGGAGTATTTCGTTTGTTTGGTTGGTGTGGAGTATTTCGTTTGTTTGGTTGGTGTGGAGTATTTCGTTTCTTGTCATTGTTTTGTTCATGTTGCTATTTCTAGCGCGGCAGAGACAAGGCGAGATGTTGGTGCCGATAAATAACACCACACTCGATCACACACACACCCACACACACACACCCCCCCACACACGCACACACACACACCCACATACACACAAACACACACATGCACACACGCACACACACACAAACACACACACACACACACACGCACACACATACACACGCGCGTGCAATGTAACACGTTAACTGAGTATTTGAACATTCGTCTGTGAAACTTTGCAGCAAAATGAAAGAAAGAAACTTTAAAAAGCGTATTGTTGGGACGAACCTTGCTCAAGTTACAGATCTGAATGCCGGGCCGGAGGTTGGCCGGGTCTTTCTCAAAGTGATCCTCGTCGGTTTGCGGCGTGTCGTAAGACGTGTCCGACCTCCCCCCACCACCACACCAGTAGCTTTTCTGCACAGCAACACACCTGCATGTTCACCCTTGATTTCATTTCAGGGACGCTCACACACGTGTTTATTAGATGTGATTTCATGTTAGAAATGTCACCTCACTTGAAGTTAGAAATGTCTTTGTGAACAAATCGAAATCCTGTCGAATGAACACCCCCATACCAGCAATTGCATGTCAAACATACTGAGCTTACTACTAAGTTTTAATTTTACACAAGAAACAGAAGAGAGAGTATGGGCACCTTTTAACATGATGATGACGACGATGATGAGGATGTCAAGAGGGTACCAGCTGTCGAAGAGGAACATGCGAAGCTTTGGTATTGTCGGTGCAGATGATAAGGACAACGAAGCTAGTGGTTATTATCATGACCCCGATGATGATGATGATGATGATGATGATGATGATGATGATGATGATGATGATGATGATGATGATGATGATGATGATGATGATGATGACGACGATGACGATGACGATGATGATGATGATGACGATGATGACGACGACGATGACAACGATGATGTTGTTGTTGATGAGGATGATGATGATGATGATGATGATGATGATGATGATGATGATGATGATGATGATGATGATGATGATGATGGCGACGACGATGATGATCATATTGACACAGGGAAGACAATGATTGATACGAAGCAAAGCACTCACCGTGAAGCAGAAGTAGAATGGCTTGGGCACGCCGAACTCTCCCGGCCTGACGTTCTCCAGGTACCAGGTGATGAGCAGGTGAAGGCACGAGTCGAGCAGCAGCATCAACATGGCGTTCAGCAGCGTGAAGTTGTCGTCCACGGTCGCCGGGTTCGCAAAGTTATCCCACTGTACTCCGTCACCTGATGAGGTAAGGTAAGGTAAGGCAAGGTAAGGTAAGGTAAGGTAAGGTAAGGTCAGGTAAGGTAAGGTCTGGTAAGGTTAGGTCAGGTAAGGTAAGGTCTGGTCAGGTCTGGTAAGGTCAGGTCAGGTCAGGTCAGGTCAGGTAAGGTCAGGTCAGGTCAGGTAAGGTGAGGTGAGGTGAGGTAAGGTCAGGTCAGGTCAGGTCAGGTCAGGTAATGTAAGGTCAGGTAAGGTCAGGTAAGGTCAGGTCAGGTCAGGTAAGGTAAGGTAAGGTAAGGTAAGGTAAGGTAAGGTAAGGCGGAGTGTGATTTAAAGTCAGGTCAGATACGATTAGGTCGGTTCAGGCCAAACGAAGTGAGGTGAGCTAAGTTGAAGAGTGACAAGGTAATGTAAGCTAAGCTAAAGTAAGGCTAATATCTAGTTGCGTGTTCGCTAGCTTGCTTATCAGCCGCTTTCTTGTTTCTTTCTTGTGTCGTCTGCTACTGACCCGTGCCCTCGTACAGCCCGATGACGTTGGCGCCAAAGGCCATGGCCATGTTGAAGAAGAAGCAGAGGCCGATTTTCTGCTCGGTGCTCAGGCTCCCGTAGTCGTTCTGCACGAACAGGTAGGGGAAGTAGAAGCCGAAGAACAGGATGCCTGCCAGCGCCGCTCCAACGTTGGCTGCAACACAGGTAGATAAGGTGTCATGGCATCAACAGACAACAAATGAGTACAAAACACACACAACATAGAAGAAAAGAAATAAAAGTAAAATTATTGGAAGTTTAACTCATAACAAAACAATATGTCCACAGTAACTTCGACCTAACGGCCTGAAACAAACAAGAGACCCGACTCTCTGTCTATCTGTCTTTCTCTCTCTCTGCGTGTGCACGTGCCTAAATGTCTGTCTGTCTGTCTGTATGTCTGTCTGACTCTCTCTCTCTCTCTCTCTCTCTCTCTCTCTCTCTCTCTCTCTCTCTCTCTCTCTCTCTCTCTCTCTCTCTCACAAACTCTCTCACTCCCTTCTTCCCACCACCCTCTCACCTTTCTGGGCGATGACGCTGATCATGAAGCAGAACGTGACGAGAGCCACAGCGTAGCACAGGAGGAACACGTAGAACAGGGAGATAGCGCTGTTGGCAAGGACTGACCCCACGTCCGAGTTGACCTCCAGGCCGAACAAGATGGCGTACACGGCCATGGCGATGACCAGGTAGAGGAACGTGGTCAGGAACCACGAGGTCCAGTGAGCAGCTGCCTTCAGGCCCATCAGCTTCATCGATTCCTGGGAGTTATTCAATGTATGCACAGTTTTGCAATTTTGTGTAAATTTGCGACTTGTGTTCCTTTTGATGGACTGTATTTTGGTGCGTGTTGTTTGTTGATTTACTTTTCTATTCATGTATTTATGTGAATCGTAAATTCAACCCAAAATGTTTTTTCTTCCCATCTGATGAATCACGTTTACATAACGATTTTTTTGTTGATTGATTGATTGTTTGTTTGTTTGTTTGTTTGTATGCATGCTTGTTTGTGAGTGTGTTTTTATTGAGAACATCTAACGAGAGCTGTCCACAATCATATATATTTTTTTTTAATAAAATGACCTAGATCATCTTCTTTGATAACTACCCCCCTCCCCCCCCTCTCCCCCCTCCCCCCCTCCCCGGCCCCCCCCCCCCCCCCCCCCGCCTCTTTTTGAACAAGTCGGATTCGACATGCACGCACCTTAATTCTCCGCTCCTTCTCCATGACGATGGACTTGGTGGTCTGGATGACGGTGAGAATGAAGGAGAGCAGGATGAAGAGGGGCAGCTGGGTCTGGATCACCACGATCATGCCGTCCTCGTAGTAGGGCGGGTAGGGCATCCGCTGGGCGAACATCTCGTACGTGTTGGAGACGCCTGCTCCACCCCACTCTCGGATAATGGACTCGCCCACCAGCGTTTGAAGAAAGGCCACTCCACTTGTGATGTATTCTGAAAAGGGGAATGACTGTGTACGCTAGTGTTAGTTAGGTTGACTCGGTCACATGGGAATATGTTACTTTGCAGGGATCATCCTTATTGTGATAAAAACAATCAAAAACAAAAATAAAATAAAATTAAGTAGATGTGCAACGCCAAGGCACTGCATACCCCAAGCGAAGGAGCCATCAGAGAGAGAGAGAGAGAGAGAGAGAGAGAGAGGTTCCACACCTAGAAATCTTGTCAGTTGTTGTGGTTGTTGTTGTGGCTGTTGTGTTTGTTGTTGTTGTTGTTTTGATGACAATACTGTCCTTGTTTACTCTCTCTCTCTCTCTCTCTCTCTCTCTCTCTCTCTCTCTCTCTCTCTCTCTCTCTCTCTCTCTCTCTCTGTTTATGATGATATCTTTCCTCGGAAAATGCAGTGCTTTGGATGGTAAATGCATATATGTTTGGCAGAGAGAGAGAGAGAGAGAGAGAGAGAGAGAGAGAGAGAGAGAGAGAGAGAGAGAGAGAGAGAGAGAGAGAGAGAGAGAGAGAGAGAGAGAGAGAGAGAGAGAGAGAGAGAGAGAGAGAGAGAGAGAGAGAGAGAGCGATTACAAGCAAATGACGAAGTCTCGTCCAACATCTCGTGCTACGAGATATGATGTACACCTAGATTACCTGATTACAAGTAAATAACGAAGTCTCGTACAACATCTCGTGCTACCAAATTTCATGTACACCAAGATTACCTGATTACAAGCAAATGACGAAGTCTAGTCCAACATCTCGTGCTACGAGATTTGATGTACACCTAGATTACCTGATTACAAGTAAATAACGAAGTCTCGTCCAACATCTCGATATCTTCAGTAAGGGACAACGGACCTTTTCACAAATGTTCATAAAAATCGGTTGAGAAATGGAAAATAACAGTTTTTAATGGATTTTTGTGGTTGTGGTGGTGGTGTCGTTGTAGTTGTTGTTGTTGTTGTTGTTGTTGTTGTTAGTGGTGGTGGTGGTGGTGTTTTTTTTGTTGTTGTTGGTGGTGGAGGTGTTGTTGTTGTTGTTGTTGTTGTTGTTGTCGTCGTCCATCATATCAACCAACTCACCAGGATTGCAAGTAATTCACGGTGTCTCTTACAACATCTCGTTGTTGGTGGTTGTGGTGGTTGTGGTGGTGGTGTCGTTGTAGTTGTTGTTGTTGTTGTTGTTAGTGGTGGTGGTGGTGGTGTTGTTGTTTTTTTGTTGTTGGTGGTGGAGGTGTTGTTGTTGTTGTTGTTGTTGTTGTCGTTGTCGTTGTCGTCGTCCATCATATCAACCAACTCACCAGGATTGCAAGTAATTCACGGTGTCTCTTACATCTCGTGCTACCAGATTTGATGTACACAAAGACTTTAGCTTGGAAATGGAATCCTCAAGTTTGACGTCATGGAAGATGTCATAACATTTTGAATTCAGCTCCTTGTGTTGAAGAGAATGATGTCATGAGTTTGACGTCATGAGTTTTGATTGTCTTCTTGACCTGGGTTTGACCTCCTTCTTTGTTATGACTTAGAAATTGGAAGCGCTTGTAACTGCCGTTGTCGATGTCGGATCAAAACGATTTATGTCTTAAAACCTTCCTGGGATCAATAACATTGCCTGTGCCAATTTTCGTTGTAGTCGAGTCAAAACTGTGAAAGTTTTAGGGGTTCTAACACACACACACACACACACACACACACACACACACACACACACACACACACACATCATTTGGTTGAAATCAACTCTAGTGTGGGACCAACCTAGCTTCGCTTGCTTCGCTCGCTTCGCTTGGAATATTCGCTTGTGACTTTAAAGCGGCCGCACATTTCGTCAAGCTAAGCTTTGTCTACTTATTGTATGTCTGTGCGCTTAAAAGACCGTTGGGTCGATATATTTGTCAACGTTTTGTTTTGTTTTGTCAAATGAAACGTTCCAACAACTTACCTTTTTTGTTTTTTTTATTCTTCTCCTTATAAAAATCGCAAACACACACACACACACACATACTCACACACACACACACACACACACGCTCACACAAACACACACAAACACACACACACACACACACACACACACACACACACACACACACACACACACACGTGTTCCTCCTGTGCTGATAATGTCAAGCATGTAGCTCCCTGTGCAGATTGTAACGCCGCCACATATTGGTGTTAGGTCTTTGTGCTGTAACAAGTTTCACTTTTCAAAACTAAGAACAATTAAATGAATATGTTTTGTGCATGCAACTCGGCATCATTAACTCTAGTGAATGGCTTTGTGTTCTCATTGTGTCAACAACAAAGATCCAGTATACCGGGGTTTCTCGTGCGCTGTCTCCTACAGTAGCTTCGGCGGGTTTTGGTCTGTTCAAATTCACGTGAAGCCAACAAACTAATTGCAATGTTTCCGATTACCCGAGTTTCCTCCCGACCCTACAACTTTTGTTCACCCCTCAACAACAATGTATTTTTCTTATTAAAAAGGAAAAATGTCGATTGTGCAGATTTTGCAAGGAAGGATACAGTGAGCGCAATTTCCGGCCAATAAAAAGCCACATACACTGGACCAAGTAGAACACAAAGTACACGTGTATACAAAAAAAACAAAAAAAAAACAAAAAAAACAACAACAAGGAACCGACCTACCGACAGAGATATTGCCTTGCCTTGTTGGCCTTGCCATTGGGAAACAAACCTATCAAAAATATGCTTGTATTTTATGTGTGTGAGGTTTTTTTGGGTTTGTTTTGGCTAGCCACACTCACCGGGTCCCGCCCCGACTCTGGGCGCGTTGGACTGTAAGAAGGGGTACGTGTTCTCCGTGTACCATTTCTGGGAGTCGTTGGTTGCAGGACGGATGCTGTAGGAGATATCATTAGGAAGAGTCCCGCCGCTGGTGACGCCATAAAAGACCACAGCCAATCGCAGAATGTCTGTGTTGGTCGTGTAGTAGGTCAGCAGGTCAGACTCGCTGGCGAAGCCGACTCTCGTCGCTGTAGAGTAAAACAATCAGCGTTGACATTTTATTTTTATTTCACTTCGTAGTTAAAGGCCTAGGCCTAGTGCTTCCTATGAAAAGAGGTGTGCTCGCCATGCATATCAGATCTGCCCAGGGTTGTACACGCAATGAGGCCATCACTCAAATTGTACACGCTATGAGGCCATCACTCAAATTGTACACGCTATAAGGCCATCACTTAAATTGGGCTTAAACCAAAACCAACATCCTTCTGCTTCCTGTGCTGAGAGGATTTTTAGGACTTTTGGTGTTGTGCAGAATGACACAAGTGAAAAGACGTTTTTTCGGAAATATCTCTGTCGTGATTTCACAACAAGGTGAAGCGGGCGCCGTGTTGCTGATCGGCTTAAACACAGACAGACAGACACACAGACAGACACACAGACAGACACACAGACAGACACACAGAAACAGATACAGAGAAAGAGAGAGACAGACATTCGGAGTTACTGACATAGAGAGAGAGAGAGAGAGAGAGAGAGAGAGAGAGAGAGAGAGAGAGAGAGAGAGAGAGAAAGAGAGAGAGAGAGAGAGAGAGAGAGAGAGAGAGAGAGAGAGAGAGAGAGATCAATATGAGGCTTATATCGCGCGTATTCCGTGGGTACAGTTGTAAGCGCAGGGATTTATTTCTTTTATTTTTATTTAATTTTTATTTTATGCAATTTATATCGCGCACATATTCTTCTTCTTCTTCTTCTTGGCGTTCGCAGAGACAACGCACATATTCAAGGCGCAGGGATTTATTTATGCCGTACGTGTGAGATGGAATTTTTTTACACAATACATCACGCATTCACATCGGCCAGCAGATCGCAGCCATTTTGGCGCATATCCTACTTTTCACGGCCTATTATTCCAAGTCACACGGGTATTTTGGTGGACATTTTTATCTATGCCTGTACAATTTTGCCAGGAAAGACCCCTTTGTCAATCGTGGGATCTTTAACGTGCACACCCCAATGTAGTGTACACGAAGGGACCTCGGTTTTTCGTCTCATCCGAAAGACTAGCACTTGAACCCATCACCTAGGTTAGGAAAGGGGGCAGAAAATTGCTAACGCCCTGACCCAGGGTCGAACTCGCAACCTCTCGCTTCCGAGCGCAAGTGCGTTACCACTCGGCCACCCAGAGAGAGAGAGAGAGAGAGAGAGAGAGAGAGAGAGAGAGAGAGAGAGACAGAGACAGAGACAGAGACAGAGACAGAGACAGAGACAGAGAGACAGACAGACAGACAGAGACCGACAGATATACAGCGACAGACAGACAGACCGACAGACAGACAGGCAGACAGACAGACAGACAGACAACCGGATAGACATACAGACAGACAGTCAGTGCGTGTGTTTATGTGTGTATATGTGTGTACTTGTATGTGTGTGTGTGTTTGTGTGCATTTGTGTCTATGTGTGCGTGCGTGCGTGCGTGGGTGCGAGCGTACAGCAACAACAACAACAACAACAACAACAACAACCAACAGTTCGATAGGCAGGCAGCCTGAAAGACAGATTTGACAAATTAACATTCCAACAGACAAATCGACAGACGATTCGACAAACAAACAGAAAACCCCAGACATGCAGAAAGACTGAACGAATGAGCAGCAAGTGAAGCTCAAAACAAACAGATAAAAACAAAACATGTTGAGACAGTGTAACGGAAATATAACAAAGCACCCAACAATCTCAAGGCTGACAAGCCCGATGCACTCCGTAATCTGAAGGCTTCGCAGACGTTCACACATATATATTTCAGCCGATAAAGCCGGTTTTATCTTTCTTTTCATTCTTTTGCAATCCTAACATTTTGAAAAAAAATCTATGCAGCGTCCGGCTTTACAAGTTTACTGGCAGTAACCAATGACAACGCAAGACAAAGGAATAGCCGACATTGCCCTAAGGAGACTTCGGCCATGGGTACATTCAACCACGGGTACATTTAACTTTGGGTACATGCTGTGACGTCATTGAAGCATTGACCAAGGTACGGAGCGTAATTAAATGCCAGGTTCTGGACACTGGTTGTCTCATTACTTAGATCCAGGGATTTATGGAGACTAGCAAAATTGGCACTGTTATATTCTTACAAATGACCAAATAAATCAGAAACCATGGAGAGAGATGGAATTGCCTTTATGTATATCCGTAAGAACGGAAAGGAACAGAAAAGACAAACCAATGAGAATGGAGATGTTCGTGCTCAAGATGAGGAACGTATTCTGCGAAACATAAAGGAAAAAGAAAGCAACTTTCCACAGGAAAAAGACAGACAATTGTAGATCAAAACGAAGAAGAGAAAAAGGGAGGGAAGGAATGGGGGTAGAGGGGAAAGTGACAAGCACGTTTTTGTGTGTGTTTATTTTCTTTTTTTTACTAAATCAGTGCTTTTTTTTTATATATATATATATATAGTAAAAAAAATTGTAACAAGAAAACAAGCAAACAAACAAACAAACAACAACTTATAACATACACTGATATATGTTCTCCACCGTATGTAGGATACACTGATATATGTTCTCCACCGTATGTAGGATACACTGATATATGTTAAATATGTATTACGTTATCATTAAGATTCATGCTTTGTTAGTACTAAGCAGTTGTTTTAATCAGTCTGGTTTTCTCTTGTTTTCATCTTATGAACATTCTAAATGTTAGACTAACTTATTATCTTGTACAGAATAACAACTGTGTGAATGGTGCTATACTGAATGAAAGAGTGTGACATGAAGTTCTTGTACATCATTGCAAAGAGTGTGAATGACGTTTTAGTTTAGATGTCAAGCGCTTAGAGCAAGCCTTTTTAACGAAAGTTTTTGATTTAGCGCTATATAAATGTTCTTATTATTATTATTATTATTATTATTATTATTATTATTATTATTATTATGTAGGATAAACTGATATATGTTCTCCACCGTACCCCATCCCTGCTACATTTGCCTCCTCTTTCTCAGTGTCTGTGTCTTGGCATGCGCGGCTGGGCGATGAAATTATTACGTGCGTGAATTCCTGAAATCATTATGGAAAAGGACAGACGACACACTTGGAGCAAAACGCAGACAAACTCAATTTCAGATTTGAACTTTAGCCGTTCTGCAAGCACACTCGGGACGAAAATGAAAACTGCAAACATGTTTTAATAAAGAATATTTTTTAAGATTTGATTTCTTGTGTTTGTTTTTTAATGTGTGTTTGTCCCCCTCCAATAACTATTGAAGGACAAGATTGTCCTGCCCTCAATAAAACAGGGTCAACACGTGTAACAATCATGCTGGCATTTAATCGTTTCATCTCCACCGATTACACATAGCGAATTACGCCATTATGAAGAAAAATGGATTGCCAATGCCAGAAAATGTCCGGAAGAGTTTGCTCAGGGGACTGTTAGTGTCAGCGAGCAAACAGAGGGCCGTTAATTTGAGCTGTCACTGAATATTGAACTAGCAATCGGTAATTAGGATAGAGCTGACATGACAAGCAAGAGAGGAATACATTTAGTCGTTTATTGTAAACTAGAATGAATACCCGCTTCGCCGGGTAGCCGGCTTCGCCGGGAAGAAGTACTTAGAGCCGTACGCCGGCTTCGCCGGGTCCGAACAATGGACCCGCCAAGCTTAAGTCCCTCCCAGATTCGTGGAATGGGAACAGCACGAAAATGATTCAGTGGCCATAATGCCATTCCTGACCATATCGAGTCCCATCCTTGTCGACGAATGTAACCGTGTTAATCACCTTTGGAGGCGAACTCCACTCAAACAGGACTGAGCAAGTTATGGCTTCTAAAAGGAAGGCCAGTACATAAATTTACAGTTAAAATTAATATTAAAAGTCCTACGGTTTTGAGCCATTAAGGACTTGAGTGTTTGTCCGCTTTCAAAAAGAGGAAAGAAAGAAACAAAAAATAAGGAGAGGAGGGCAGGGGGTGGGGTTGAGTTGATAATGCTCTGTGGAATTTGTTAAAATGAAAAGTAGTTAAGATGTTTCTTGGTAAGAATTATAAGTCTGTATTCTATATCTTGAATAACGGGTTTGTAAAATGATTTTTTTTTAATTCAAATCGAGTTAAAAAGTGGAACCTTTCAGGATCACCAATAAAACCAAATAGATGAGCAAGTAAGAGGAACACGAACAATAAATCTCAAAACTTTTTACAAATAAAAGGATTAAAATGTAAGCCACGAAGGCCGTGGTAATAAAAACAATATGTACAGTTTGGCGACTAGTGGGCCTTGGGTGAGGATATGTTGTCTAGAGGGTAGTCGCTGGAATCAGGAGGGATGGCGGGAGCCACTCGACCTCAAACTGAAACACGCTGATGTGATAATCTGGGCTTAGTTATACCCACAGCCCCATGTCCGAGTCCCTGACCAGTCGGCACAGCAGCAAGCTGTGTGACCAGCCTAGAGAACTGCTACTGCGCAAATAATCCTGGGGACTCAGACCATGGAGCTGCATATGGTCATATAAGGTTTTAAAGGTAATTCTATTTGTAGCGCATGGAGCGAAAATGTGTTGAAATGAATAGGGTTCTCCACAATGGCAGGACTTGTTAAAGATATGGAAGCGGCAGCCGCCGGCACGGAGGCGTCTGAAGATAGTGAGGAGGTTTGTTGGGAGATCGGGGTGTAGATCGTTCATATCAATGGGTTGATAGGACAGAGATGTTACGTACTGACTTCGAATGAGTTTACGGATTTTACTGTAGAACTCGGTTACTGAGTAGCCGATGTTAGTGTTAGCTGGGCTAGATTCTGCCGCTTCTTTGGCAGCGACATCCGCCAGTTCATTTCCCCGGACCCCTACGTGAGAGGGGACCCAGAGAAATGATACGGATGTGCCGGATGAGATTAACTGGTGACATATAAAGAGGATTTCTCTTTGTAGCTCTGCCCGATTTGATGTGTTTCGATGCAGAGCTTGTAATGAAGAGCGCGAGTCAGAGCAGAAAACTACCGCACGCGGTGTGACTGGGAGGTCATTTATAAAAGTGCATGCCATGAGCAAGGCAAATAGCTCGGCTGAGAATATGGAGATGTCTTTATTAAGAGTATATTTCCTTGAGATTTTGAGATCTGGGATCACAAAGGCGCAGCCAACGCTGCCGTCTGCAAATTTGGATCCGTCAGTAAAGACTTTTAAATGCTCCGAGAATTTGTAGTTTAGGGTTTCTTTTGTAACAGTAGCCAGGTAGACGGGGTTATCTTTTTTGGTAGTATTATCTTCACTGTCGTATATGATAGTAGGGGTTTCCTCAAGCCAAGGCGGGTAGGAGGGCGGGGGGACCCTGGCCAGCTCACTGACCTTCACCCCGCTATCGGCTAGAATGCGGTTTACTGTGTCGGATAAGGGTAGCGTTTTGGCCAAGAGTTGAGTGCTATGTTTGGTGTTGGCCTCATAATTTTGGTGCTGAGGAAAAAAGTCAGTCAGGACCTCGCAGGCAGAGTTCTCTACCGCGTGGGCTCTGACAGCATACTGAGCTGAACGGAGTTTTATCTCATCCACAAGGGGCAGCCACCCACACTCGCTGTAGACTCGACTCTTACTCGCTTGTTGGGAGAGTCCCAGAGCTATTTTGAGCGCCCTGCACTCTATAATAGCCAGTTTTTTCATGAGCGCCGGGCGCGTCGCGAAATAAGCTTCGCACCCGTAAAGGAGGCGGGAGCGAATTAATGCCCGCACTACCTCTGTGACACACTTACGTCCTCTGGCCCAGGATTGGGACGCCATGTAGCGTATGATATAAAGATCCTTGTTGGCCTTATTGATCAGATGTTCGATATGACTGGTCCAGTAAAGTCGGGTATCGATGATAACGCCGAGGAACTTAACTTCTGAGCTCGGTTTGATAATATCACAACCTATCTTTATACTGCAGTTCCTGTACAGTTGTCTACGGGAGACAACAAGAAAGACTGTTTTATTTGAGGCTAGTTGGAAGCCGTTGGTGTACATATATTGACAGAGGTTGTCGATTTTAGTTTGGTAAGAAGATAAGTCAACAGTGTTGGTAACTCTGTTATGGCGTGGTCTATTAGTGTCTATTAAGGCGAGGTCGTCCGCATACAGAAGTACACTGGCACCGTCAACCTTAACAGAAGTAATGTCATAGAGCATGATGCTGAATAAGTTTGGCGCGATGATACTGCCCTGGGGAACCCCCATGTCCAGCGCATGGCTTTCGGACACCGAAGAGCCCACTCGGACAGACATCTTGCGATTGCTGATGAAGTTTTTGATGAATTGGTACATGTGGCCAGAGACACCGATTCTGCCGAGTTTTAGGAGTAGACGAGCATGCCAGACGCTGTCGTACGCAGATTTAATATCAAAGAAGGTTCCAAGAAGAGAATTATTACTATGTGCCAAGGTCTTTTTGATTTTTTCAGTGACGTGCACAATGTGGTCCGCACACGAACGACCTTGCCTAAAACCTGCCTGGCATGTAGGAATGATATTGTGTTTATTGAGGTGGAACTCCAGCCTCTGGTTCACCACACGCTCAAAGATCTTGCTGAGGTGGGGGGTTAGTGATATGGGGCGGTAACTGCCAGGTAGATTGCCCGGTTTTCCGCTCTTCAATACTGCTACTACTTGTGAGTCTGACCACGCTGCGGGGATAGTATCCTTTAACCAGCATAGATTGAAAAACTGAGTGAGCAACTTAACAAAGTTAGGTGGTAGATGTTTTATCATGTGATATGATATTGGGTCTAAACCTGTGGATTTTTTTGGGTCTTTCACAGAAGAGATGGCGTTTTGGACTTCTTTTGCCTTAAACATGCAGTTTATAGGCAACTGGTTGTCATCTGGGGGGTATGTGAAACCCTTCTCCTGATCTAACCTATAATTGAGTCGTTCAGTATCTAGGGATTTTGATTGACTATTTTTGGCAAAGGTATCTGCTAATAGGTTTGCCTTTTCAGAGTCAGTTGTGGTCATTTTATCACCCGATAGTAGTGGCTTTTCTTTAGTTCTGTATCTACATTTAAATCTGCGGATTTTCTTCCAGATTTTGCCACAGTCTTTGTAATCTTTAGTTTCTTTGTGGACAAAGTTTTCCCAGTTTTGAAGTTTAGCCTCAGCGGTGATCTGGTTAAATTGTATTTCAGCTGACTTCATATTCGTGAAGTTAGCGTCTGAGCAGTGCCTGAGATATGTCCTAATGTGATATCGCTTGTTTGCCAAGGCTTCATCACAGTCTGCATTCCACCACTCATTCCTTTTGGCCTTACAGTTAGGATTTACTGATTTAAGCGGAATGTGATTATTGGCAGCAGTGAGTATACATTGACGTATATTATTGTAAGAGGCTTCGATGTCATCCGTAAGGAGAGTTTCCTCCCTGACACCCTCGAGCTCCGCACGGAAGCTGTCCCAATTTGCCTGTTTGTAATTGTACTTTTTTCTGACCTCCGAGTTATTGCGATTAGGGGCGAAGTGGCGGAAGGTAAGAACAATGGGTAAGTGATCGGAGCCGAGGGCGTCCGGGAAAACGTTCCAGTCGATGTCAGTGACTATGGCATTTGAGCAAAGGGAGAGATCGATTGCTGATGGGGAATGGTCAGCTCTGTCTGGAAGTCTGGTTGCCGAGCCATCGTTTAGTATACAAAAGTCAGTTTCCAAAATGACGTCAGCAAGGTTGCTATTGGCATGTTTGTATCTAGGGTTAGCAGAGTCCCACAGAGGGTGGTGATTATTAAAATCACCCATCACGCACCAGTGTGCCCTGCTATGATCCAGGGATTTTAGCCAGTCGGTAGTTCCTTTTTTATTACACCCGTGGGGGTAATATATGTTAACTATGTTGAGGTTTTTGGATCCTTTTATTTCGATTTCAACAGCACATGTACTGAGATTTTCTGAACTAGGGATGAGAGGTGCAAAGGGTTTGTAATTTAAGGAAGACTTTAGATAAATAGCTGTTTGAATGAGTTGCCCTGAGCCCTTTTGCTCTACTATGGGAGGGAAGTCAAAACCATCTATAGAAGGCAGTAGGGAGCGTTTTCTCTTGACTGACTGGATAACTAAGATGTCAGCAGAGTGATTTGATATATAATTATATAGCTGAGAGAAGTTAGAGTTGATAGAGCGACAGTTCCACTGTAATATGATAAATCCGTGACCGCTTTCACCTTGTTCAGCCATTTTAACACGCACAAAGAAGGTAAGTTAAAGGGCAGATTTAAAATAGGTTAAAAAGTGGTTTTAACAGCTTTCATATCCGTCACGGACAACTGCTTGGCACCAGCAAGGGCGCCCAGCGCCAGAGTGGCGCCGCCCGGAATGAAGCGTTCAACCTTGGTGTTGGAGAGTTGTGTGTATGTAGCTGAGAGGGAGTCGATCAGGTCGAGAGGACTCTGCATCTGTCTGGCCTTAACCATGAAGCCGAGGCACTGCTCGATGAAACCTTGAAGGCCTCTTTGTTGTTCATTTAAATTTGCATATTGCTCTCCTGTTTTTAGCTTATCTAGTGCAGCGTCGGCTAGCTCATGCTCTGCCTTCTCCTGCTCCTCCCTCATCTGCTGCTTTATTTCCTGTTCAGTTTTAAGTTTGTATTCTCTGAATCTCTGGGCCAATCCCTCCTCCATTCTCCCCATCAACCTCTCGAAGAGCTGCTCTTCTTTCGAGTCCTCCTTCCTGTTCTGGGCTTTGCGTAGGAGGGAGGCCTTTAACCCGGGGGTCCCATGAAGCGGCGCCTCTGCCGGCCGAGCCGTCTGAGACTTACAGGGCGCCTGGGGGCCAGGATTTGGATTTTGCGAAGTTGTTTGGTGCTTCGCGGTTGCAGCAGAGCTGTCCGCATGAACTGGAAGGAGTGTATTGTCATGTTCGGTCATTTTGTTTTTGATTTCTTGTATTTTATTTACTTGCCCACCCAGGGGGGGTCTCTGGACAGCCAAAGAGTACCCGGACCGGGGGGTTGAGGTCCGCCGGATCGGTTGCGGAGGGGGACGCCAGAAGGAATCCCTCATTTCCGCTGGGGCAGTCGCTGTTTTATTTTGTTGTTTGGCGAGCTCGCGCCGCGCCCGATCCAGGGCCTCAGAATATGGTATGTATGCTGCCGACCTGATCTTATTGGCCTGCAGCCTCAGTCTCATTTCCGGGCATCCAAGATAAGCGGCGGAATGCTCGCCCTTGCAGTTTACGCAATGTTTGGCCTTGGTGCACGTCGCTCCGTCGTGGCCCTTGGAGCCACATCGGGGGCAGATCTGCACTTTTGATTTGCATTGTTGTTTTAGGTGCGATAGTCTCTGGCACTTCGTACAGCGCCGCACTGGAGGAGTGTAGGGTTCGACGCCGTACACCTCACTCTCCAGAACGACGCTGTCTGGAAGAATTGCCGTTGTAAAGGTGACACGGACCGCCTGAGACGGTTTCCCATCCCTAAGGAGAAGACGGCGAAAAGATCGAACCGAGGAGGGGCCCTTTTCTACAAGACTCCCATCCTCCATCCGGACGCGCACGCCCACTGCCATCTCAGACAGGTCTGTTCCTGAATGTATTGTGGGTATGCGTTTAATGACACCTTCGGTTGTTACCTCCGGACGGTGGCATTTCACTTTGATGCCGCCGATCGAGTCCAGCCTCAATAGCTTGTTTTGTTGTGATGCTGAGGAGCACCCTACCAGGACGCTCCCAGCTGCCAGCATGCGTATTTCTTTGACCTCGCCGATGGCAAGGTCAAAAGTTTTTTTCCTCCTGAGGCCGAGTCCCTGCAATGTTGCCGGGCCCTCCTTCAGGTCCTGCACCACCACGGGGAACTCTAAGAAGGAGGGAGGAGGTTGCTTGGGTTGGTAAAGAAGTTTTCTTCGGGGTCTTTGTTTTGTGTGTGTGTGTGTATTGGCAGGTGGTAGTGGCTGTTGAGTTGTCTGGTTTTCTTGTGATTCAGTAAGGGGTTGGGAGGTGTCGACCCCCCGGGCAGATGTTGCATGGGAAATACCTGTGTTTCCCTGAAGAGGGGGACCCTCGCAGAGGACCTTTTGCTTCTTTTTCTTTTTGGGCTTCTTACGATTGACTTCGGTGAAGTCTTCCTCAAAATGATCAGTAATCTGAGAGCGTGGGGGGCTATCCCGGAAGAGAAGAGATTCCGGAGAGTTCTGCCCCCCCTCAGGGTCGTCCTCCCGCAATCTCTTTCTCTTGAAAGGAGAAGATATGCTGGTTTTCTCATTGGTGATTGCTTTATTAAGCTGTTTGGATTTTGGGGACTGACCAGTCCGGCTGGCCCGGTCAGTCTCATTCAGTGATTCCATGGGAATATCTGGGGCGCGGTCAGAACCGCTTGCTGTTTGGTCCATATTAAGGGACCAATCTTGCTCCCTCAGAGCAGTGGTATCCGTTGGAAGGTAGTTATCTACCCAGATGAATGTTTCCCGCCTATCAGCAAAGGTGGTGTTTGGCAGTTTGTGTTTAGCAACTTGGCTCATCACTTACAAGGTACGGTACGGTCACCAAGAAAAAACAAGCCAAACAGCTCAGGGTTAAAAAGGCAGGATATATAAAAGCAGGGTAACAAAAGCGTCCCAAGACAAAGAGTGAGCTGAAGCTCACCCCTCTAGCGACTTTCACTTCTCTCCCGAGAATCACGAGGACTCCTGCAGGGCGAGTGAGAACGCCACCAAGGGCAGCTAGCCCCCTTTCTGGACCCACGCCAAGAGCAGAGGGAGCTGTATCGTGTGTTTAAGACACAACGAAAATGTGATTGTCCCCCTTTACCCTCAGGAATTCGGGAGAAAATCGCTATTTGAGCACTGACTTGGTTATGTAAGCTCGAGGTGCGTTAAAGCAGTCGCTATGTAATCAGCATGTTTGCTTGTGAAAGAACGCACTCTACGGGCCAGCAACTGCAGTGAATTACTCGTGCTGAGTGTGACATGACATGCACGTGACAGAACACGACAATGACAATGAACATGAATTTACACAAAAGCCGCCAGACCACATCACAAACAGAACTGAACAATGCACAGGTGTTGCTCACATAGAGACACACACACACACACACACACACACACACACACACACACACACACACACACACACACACACACACACACAAAAACACAGAGAAGCCGTATCTATAGAGAGATAGATGACAGTATATTTTTCGCGTGGCTATAAATTGATTCGACCTTTGCACTTTTACAGTGAGGATAATTTACGGGTCCAATTTACGTTCTGGACACTGCGTTGACCTTCTAAAAATAGTAACAGTAACAGAACGCCGGGAATATCCGAAGACGCTCCACTCACACTATAGTGCACCATTACGAAGGAAGGGAGGTAAACGCTGAAAACCTGGAGAATATGAGAAGATAAGGAAGAGTTACTTATACTGGTGAAATGAACACAAAAACCAAAATCGATTCAGCGCTGCGCGCTGAGAGCACGTGTTGAAATATCTCATCGATGATATTGTGTCCGGGGTGTAGCTGAATACGGTGTCCAAATTTGAAAAAGATCCACCGAGAACTTTGGCTTTGGTGTGTCGGTATGGGGGCCCGGGTAGCTGAGGTGGAACCAAAATAGCTGAGGTGGAACCAAAATCGGTTCAGCGCTGCGCGCTGAGAGCACGTGTTGAAATATCTCATCGATGAGGTTGTGTCCGGGGTCTCTCTGAATAAGCCCACCAAATTTGAAGCAGATCCATCGAGAACTTTGGCCGTGCATGGCGAATACACAAATACACAAACACACAGACACACAGACAGACACAAGTCGTATATATATATAGATAGATGGGAAATATGTTGTGTTGCATATAATGGGCCTGCCAGATTAATTTCATGAGATGAGTGTCATTGATTTGTTTTCTTCCTAACTAAATAGGCCTACATTCAGATCAGTCGTCTAATTCCAATTCAACTTAATATTTGCGTTTCTTTTTTATTCATTTTTTTTCCTTTTTTTTTATTCAACGTAAAGATTTGGTTTGAACTGTTAAGCTGATTATTTTGGTAAATATGTTTTAGATTTTGAAATTGCTGATTAGCCTAAATCGCAATCAGATTGTTCGATGCAGAAACGTTTCGCGAAGGTATGGTGTATTCTTACCAGCACATCGTTTTTCGGTTACAATGTATTTGTTTTCGATTCAGATTCGCTTAATTCACATAAACATTATTTGGCCTACAGCTCGCTCTTTGGACAGATTGGAACGTATTACTGATTTACATCCCATCACAAAGAGAGAGAGAGAGAGAGAGAGAGAGAGAGAGAGAGAGAGAGAGAGAGAGAGAGAGAGACAGACAGACAGACAGACAGACAGACAGACAGACAGACAGACAGACAGACAGACAGACAGAGAAAAGGAGGGACAGACCGAGACAAACAGAGCAGGAGAATGGGGAAAAACCAGACAAAGCATTTTAAGCAACGAGCACAAACAAACACTCACATACAAACACCAAAACACTATTTCGAAAATACCAATCGTTTAAAATAAAATTGAACAAAAAGACAGACACACACAAACATTGCTGAAATAACCCGTGTTTCTCGTGACCGTTGCGTCATGAAATAGTGAACCCCTATCTATAGCACCAATGTCATTCAAGCGTAAGGTTCTTTTCAAGGCGACTCGCTGGGCAAGTATAGGTACACTCCACAACACGCCGTTACACTTGGAGGCTGTTGGTGCCTGAACAAGGGTCACAATGTGGAATAGGGCACATTTTGTTGCCACACGTTTGAATGGCTGTGTCGAAATCGATATCAAAAATAGCTATTGATCGGTGCTGAGTTTAATTCGCCATGACAGGGAGGTAGTGCACCGTTACACCGTTACACTTGTTCCATTCATTTTGTGTGCAGTGCACAGGGATCGTAATGTAATTGAGAGAGAGAATTTGGAGAGAGATTAAAAGGAAAAGAGAGAGATCAGGGTAAGCGAGAGAGAGAGAGAGAGAGAGAGAGAGAGAGAGAGAGAGAGAGAGAGAGAGAGAGAGAGAAGAGAGAGAGAGAGAGAGAGCGAGAGAGAGAGAGAAAGAGAGAGAGAGAGAGCGAGAGAGAGAGGGAGAGAGAGAGATAGAGAGGGAGAGAGAGAGAGCGAGAGAGAGAGAGAGAGAGAGCGAGAGAGAGAGAGAAGCAGGGGAAAGAGAGGCAGGGGAAAAGAGAGAGAGAGAGAAAAAGAGAGAAAACGAAAGAGAGAGAGAGAAAAAGAGAGAGAGTGAGAGAGAGAGAGAAAGGGAGAGAGGGGGAAAAGAAAGGGAGAGAGAGAGAAAGAGCAAGAGAGTGAAAGCCAGAGAGAAAGACAGAGACAGAGACAGAGAGAGACAGAGACAGAGAGACAGAGAACTTGAAGTGAGAGCACAACTAAAGGGAAAGGTGGTGGGAGGATTTGGAGTGCAGGTGGGTTTCCGTTACAAACACACAACTACTGATGAAGATGCACAAAATGTGCAAAGTTCTGTGACACTTCTACTTGACTTAGTAAAAACTTAGTGTCAGTTGCGAGAAGTTTGTTTATATATATCTGAATCACATTTATACCTTCTACATCCTTCCAGGTTTGGCGGAATGCCACGACGGAAGGTTTAGTACACTCATAAAAATCTGTTCTAACAACTCGGTATTTTTGCTGCTGAAGAGAAGAGAGAAGTACAGTCAAGGAATGGAGAGGGAAGAAGGGGAGAGAGAGATGTTTGAGGGAGGGGGGGGGGGGGATTTGAACACAGTATTCATGGTTTGGCAGAATGCCACGACGGAAGGTCAGTATGCATGATCTCTTTGAAAAGGTCGACAGAGAAATCAAGAAAGCAGAGAGAGAGAGAGAGAGAGAGAGAGAGAGAGAGAGAGGGAGAGAGAGGGAGAGAGAGACAGAAAGAGACAGAGACAGAGAGAGAGAGAACGGAGAGACAATCAAACAGACAGACTTACAAACACTGACAGAGATAGACACAGAAAGAACGACAGACAGAAAGACAAACGAACAAACAGTCAGACAAACAGACAGACAGACAGACAGACAGACAGACAGACAGGCAGACAGACAGGCAGACAGACAGACAGACAGACAGACAGACAGTCAGACAAACATACAGACAGACAGACAGACAGACAGACAGACAGACAGACAGACAGACAGACAGACAGGCAGACAGACAGGCAGACAGACAGACAGACAGATAAACAGACAGAGAACTTACTTACCCACCACCTCACCCCACTTTCCCCCCACACAGTCCCTCCATCCCTCCCTCAACACACACATACACACACAATCACACACCACACACACACACATACACACACAATCACACACCACACACACCACACATACACACACACACACACACATACACACACAATCACACACACCACACACACCACACATACACACACACCACACACACACCCACGCACACACACACCCACACACACGCACGCACACACACACCACACACACTAACTCTTACCTGAAGATCCAGAGAAGGAATTAAAGTTGATAATGACGTCATCCATAACATTATCCACAGCAGTGTAATTGGGAACATAGCCAATCTCCATGTTGGTCGGGTAGATGGAGGGTGTGTGGAGATTGACGGCCGGGTAGTATGTCGAGCTGTCCACGGTCTTTCTGCTAATTAGCATCCTGATGGCAACCATGATTATGGCGAAGAAGATGGGGAATCCAATCTCAAAGACAAGAGTGCAAGGCCGCCGTATGTAGAGGAGGAAGTTCTTCCACATCAACAGCTTCAGCTGCTTGAAAAACCCCGCCATCTTGATAACGACTGGGGCCACACGCCGAGTTCTGGTGTGACGAAAGTTTTGTTTAAAAAATGTTGGTTCGCGTTGCCCTGATCTGTATAGCCTATAGGTCACACGCTGATCTGTATAGCCAATAGGTCACACGCTGATCTGTATAGCCAATAGGTCACACGCTGATCTGTATAGCCTATAGGTCACACGCTGATCTGTATAGCCAATAGGTCACACGCTGATCTGTATAGCCTATAGGTCACACGCTGATCTGTATAGCCTTTAGGTCACACGCTGATCTGTATAGCCTATAGGTCACACGCTGATCTGTATAGCCTATAGGTCAGACGCTGATCTGTATAGCCTATAGGTCAGACGCTGATCTGTATAGCCTATAGGTCACACGCTGATGAGGCTGGACGTAACTGACGGATTGCAACTACTCATCTTGGTTTAAGTTCGGCTAGTGCCACATCTGAAACAACCAAATGTATTCTCATTATAACAAAATGGCTTACAAAACGAGGCTGGCATGTTTACCATGCGCTGACTGTTGATACAATTACATTTGTGTGTTCTTTATTTTTGATTTTTTTTAATTGTTTATTTTTATTTTTTTTACCCATCCCGAAGAAAGCAACGACAAGCTGTCGAAACATTAATTAAGGATGTACCAAA
>NC_090248.1:1531152-1533652 GCF_037325665.1 Littorina saxatilis
CGGGTGAGTGTTGGGGGTCGGGTGAGTGTTGGGGGTCGGGTGAGTGTTGGGGGTCGGGGGAGTGTTGGGGGTCAGGGGAGTGTTGGGGGTCAGGGGAGTGTTGTGGGGAGTGTTGGGGCTCGGGGGAGTGTTGGGGGTCGGGGGAGTGTTACGTGACGCGAGCGGTTATGAATACTTGTGCAGCTGGCTGTTGTGTCTTATTGGGGAGTGTTGGGGGTCGGGGGAGTGTTGGGGGTCGGGGGAGTGTTGGGGGGAGTGTTGGGGGTCGGGGGAGTGTTGGGGGTCGGGGGAGTGTTGGGGGTAGGGTGAGTGTTGGGGGTCAGGGGAGTGTTGGGGGTCGGGTGAGTGTTGGGGGTCAGGGGAGTGTTGGGGGTCGGGGGAGTGTTGGGGGTCGGGGGAGTGTTGGGGGTCGGGTGAGTGTTGGGGGTCAGGGGAGTGTTGGGGGTCGGGTGAGTGTTGGGGGTCGGGTGAGTGTTGGGGGTCGGGGGAGTGTTGGGGGTCGGGTGAGTGTTGGGGGTCGGGTGAGTGTTGGGGGTCGGGTGAGTGTTGGGGGTCAGGGGAGTGTTGGGGGTCGGGTGAGTGTTGGGGGTCGGGTGAGTGTTGGGGGTCGGGTGAGTGTTGGGGGTCGGGGGAGTGTTGGGGGTCGGGGGAGTGTTGGGGTCGGGGGAGTGTTGGGGTCAGGGGAGTGTTGGGGGTCAGGGGAGTGTTGGGGTCGGGGGATTGTTGGGGGTCAGGGGAGTGTTGGGGTCAGGGGAGTGTTGGAGGTCAGAGGAGTGTTGGGGGTCAGGGGAGTGTTGGGGTCGTGGGAGTGTTGGGGTCGGGGGAGTGTTGGGGGTCAGGGGAGTGTTGGGGGTCAGGGGAGTGTTGGGGTCGGGGGAGTGTTGGGGTCGGGGGAGTGTTGGGGGTCGGGGGAGTGTTGGGGGTCAGGGGAGTGTTGGGGTCGGGGGAGTGTTGGGGTCGGGGGAGTGTTGGGGGTCAGGGGAGTGTTGGGGTCGGGGGAGTGTTGGGGGTCAGGGGAGTGTTGGGGGTCGGGTGAGTGTTGGGGGTCAGGGGAGTGTTGGGGTCGGGGGAGTGTTGGGGGTCAGGGGAGTGGGAAAGGCGTGTTGGTGTCATTTAATGCTAAGTTAAAAGAGAGAGCTTTATTTGCCCAGGATATGAGTGGTCATCTTTCATGTCCACAAGTCTTAACCAGGGACACGTTGATCCTCATCGCTTTCTGTCCACACTGGACACATTCAGGAACACTTTGCTGTCGGAGGTCGCAAATCACACACCTCAGCTTACAGTTGCCACTTTGCAAAATAGCGCGTGTTTGTGTGTGCGTGCGTGTGTATTTGTGTGTGTGTGTGTGTGTATGTGTGTGTGCGTGCGTGTGTATTTGTGTGTGTGTGTGTGTGTATGTGTGTGTGTGTGTGTGTTGCCTAGAAACGGGCGGGGTCATAATGAGAGCCAGATAATACAATTTAATCATTTGCTTACATTTGGTTATGATATGGTTCAGCAGATTTCCTTGGCAGTAGCTGCACCAGGGAAAAGCCTGTCGATAAATCAGTTTTTGATCCGTTTGCCTACAAAGTCGGATAGGTCTCGGGCCTACGTCAAACGGATGCTGCGATATTCCACTCCTCTTTCACCGAGACTAGCTACGAAGACTGGCGCCCTGTTTTGTCACCCCAATAGAAATTCTTATCGTTGTATATTATACGTTATTTGTATTTTTGACCAAAATATGACATTTTACACCGCTATCGCGGTCTCGGAGAACAATGACTGTCGAGATCTGTGTAAAATTTCATATTTAATAATAATAATAATGCAAACTTTTATAGCGCTATTCTAGAAAAATGTCTACTCTTAGCGCTTTACAATACATACATCGACCAAGCATACTATACACGCACAGGCAAAGAAACCGACCAAACATAACCAACAAACTATACATGCACAGGCAAAGAAAACGACCAAACATACAATACACGCACAGGCAAAGATAACGACCAAACATAAACAAACATACTATGACCAAACATAACCAACATACTATACGCGCGCAGGTAAAGAGAACAATCAGCACATGTAATAATTACTGACAACTAATAATGCAGTCAAAAATACAAATAACCTTTATGTATCGATCGATTCTGGTTAGAATTTCTTTTAGTTTTTATGATTGAACGCACAAAAACATGAACTATTTTGTAGTCTCATCTGGCCGCCTAAATATGAAGTTTTGTCGGCCTCTCACGTCACATGGCTCAAAAAAGGGAAATCCAGTGTTCAATCGATACATTACTGTTTGTCTTTGTGTAAATTACCCTTCCTCTTTGCCTGTCTGATGCTGAAATCTGGTCATAATGATTTACCATCAAAATCTAGAGCCGGTAGGGTCATGTTTCGGATTACAATGACAACCTTGGTAACAGTGTAATTACTATCTGACGGACGAGGACAATGCTCGTAAATTTGTAAGGAGTGAAACAGGCAGGCCTAGCCTAGCTAT
>NC_090248.1:1543652-1553652 GCF_037325665.1 Littorina saxatilis
GCTTAAAAATTAATTAATGACTTTGGTCATTAAAAATCTGAAAATTGTAATTAAAATTATTTTTTTATAAAATGATCCAAAATTACTTTTATTTCATTTTTATATTTAGTCAAGTTTTGACTAAATATTTTAACATCGAGGGGGAATCGAAACGAGGGTCGTGGTGTATGTGCGTGTGTGCGTGTGTGTGTGTGTCTGTGTGTGTGTGTAGAGCGATTCAGACTAAACTACTGGACCGATCTTTATGAAATTTGACATGAGAGTTCCTGGGTATGAAATCCCCGAATGTTTTTTTCATTTTTTTGATAAATGTCTTTGATGACGTCATATCCGGCTTTTCGTGAAAGTTGAGGCGGCACTGTCACGCCCTCATTTTTCAACCAAATTGGTTCAAATTTTGGTCAAGTAATCTTCGACGAAGCCCGGACTTCGGTATTGCATTTCAGCTTGGTGGCTTAAAAATTAATTAATGACTTTGGTCATTAAAAATCTGAAAATTGTAAAAAAAAATAAAAATTTATAAAACGATCCAAATTTACGTTTATCTTATTCTCCATCATTTGCTGATTCCAAAAACATATAAATATGTTATATTCGGATTAAAAACAAGCTCTGAAAATTAAATATATAAAAATTATTATCAACATTAAATTGCCCAAATCAATTTAAAAACACTTTCATCTTGTTCCTTGTCGGTTCCTGATTCCAAAAACATATAGATATGATATGTTTGGATTAAAAACACGCTCAGAAAGTTAAAACAAAGAGAGGTACAGAAAAGCGTGCTATCCTTCTTAGCGCAACTACTACCCCGCTCTTCTTGTCAATTTCACTGCCTTTGCCATGAGCGGTGGACTGACGATGCTACGAGTATACGGTCTTGCTGAAAAATGGCATTGCGTTCAGTTTCATTCTGTGAGTTCGACAGCTACTTGACTAAATATTGTATTTTCGCCTTACGTGACTTGTTTGTTATGTTCTGATTCCAAAAACATATAATAATGTTATATTTGGATTAAAAACAAGCTCTGAAAATTAAAAATATAAAAATTATGATTAAAATTACATTTCTGAAATCGATTTAGAAACAATTTCATCTTATTCCTTGTCCGTTCCTGATTCCAAAAACATATAGATATGATATTTTGGGGTTAAAAACACGTTCAGAAAGTTAAAAAGAATAGAGATATAGAAAAGCGTGCTATCATCCTCAGCGCAACCGCTACCTCGCTTTTCTGGGTTGTTAATTTCACCGCCTTTGCCACGAGCGGTGGACAGACGATACTACGAGTGTAATGTCTTGCGGAAAAAATGCAATGCGTTCAGCTTCATTCTGTGAGTTCGACTGAGCTTGACTAAATGTTGTATTTTCGCCTTACGCGACTTGTTAAAAGGTGTATTTATTAAGTAAGAAGGTTTATTATATTTAAAAGTGGTGGCCTGCCATTTTATAACCCTTGGCTGGGTATGGATGGGGGGGGGGGGGGGGTAAGGCCTCATCGGTGGTGTCGTGGTAGCACCTGGTTTGTCAGATTTTAGCCATGACAAGGGCCTGACCTAAAGCCTAGCGACTGACTGACCATAGATAGGTCACGTGGTAGCTCGGACAATGCAAACGTTGACTGATGGAGTGGCACACCTGTCCGTGTAATCACCACCTCAGATCTGACAAGAAAAGTACATGAAATAAGACCGCCCCCCCCCTCCCCCTCCCCCCACTCGGGTACAAACCAAAAACCAACATTCTGACTGCTGCTTGTGTACAGAGAGATCTCTGTTGATGAGTTAATTGCACAGATTGCCAGTGTTGTCCGTTGCACAGATTGCCAGTGTTGTCCGTTGCACAGATTGCCAGTGTTGTCCGTTGCACAGATTGCCAGTGTTGTCCGTCTAGAAACTAACTTTCAATGAAACATGTCCACTGTGCGCAGAGACCACAAAGACGAAATACCACAACAGACTTCCAGAACTATAACACCATCATATGTGTTCTCTGTTTGCCTGTCTGTCCAGTGTTTTGTCCCCCCATATAGCATATTAACTCTACCTTTTCCAAGATAGGCCAAATGGTCTGTTATGGAGTGGTATAGCCCGGTTTCTAGACAATCATAAATGTCTCTACACCACTCTATATAAGTTTAGTATTTGTTTACAGGCTTGAATGTAATCTGAATAGTTGTCCGCTACAGTAGCTTACAAGGCACAAGCGCACACGCACTCACACACGCAAAAACCTGGTGTTAAATGGATCTTGACACTGCCAAGACTAATTATTATTGTTTACAAAGCTTTTTACATCACAAAATCATTTCCGGGCTTCGACCAGTACTCTAGGCCGACAACACCGCAAGAAACTCTACAGTCCAAGACGCAGACACCTTTTGGCTCAAACAAAGCAGCTTAACAGGTAAGACGAATAGGTATTCTACTGTACGTTACCCTACTGCCATCTTTCGGCCCTCAAGATGTTGGTATGGCTGTAAGTCCTTCAGACGACTGATAAGGGTGCACCAGTCCTCACGACACCGCAACCATTGCTTGACGTAGTCCTTGATCCTTCCAGTTCGTCTCGGCGGCTAACTGTAGAACCCTGCCAGCTCTCCATGCCATGGTCATGAACACCAAGCCGCAGTTGACCAGTTCAGTTCAGCCTCCGGCGATGAAAACCCTCCAGTTGGAACACTGTAAAGTTTATAGTCCATAAGTCAACTTGTCTTTAGTTTCTTTCACTCGCACAATAAAAATACTCACTCGTCCAACATATTAAGCTGCATGAGCCAATATAATTATTTACACGTTAATTCCTGTTTTCTAAAGCCAAGAAAACGTTACGTAAAACCCTCACATGTTTAAGCAGTGTAGCACAATAGCTTAGGCCTACACAATAACGTTAAACACAGAAACAGTCACTCTTCTCACATACGACAACATGACATGAAAATATAACCGGTTTCAAACATACCTCAAAAGAGTGTAAAGCCAACATTTAGTACAGTCGCCGGCCTGGCATGAATATGAAAATGGAAGATATCATGTAAGCTGATAGGGAAAGTTCGTCAGTCTTCATCCTTCTTCAGTCAGATACCTAAAACAGGAGCCCGTCTGCTAAAGTGTTACGAAAAACATGAGTCAAGCTTGGCTCCTTGACGGCGACTGATTTTACAAAGTCGTTCTTGCTATGACATTAGGGAGATTTAATAAACGAAACGTCGGGACGTTTCGTTTTGAAGTTGTGGTAAACGTCATCATTTCGGGGGTCTCTCGCTGGAAAGGTGAAGGTCAACTGAAACGGAACGTGGAACGTCAAAACGCAGTCACGTTTTCCACCCCCAAAAAACGAACAATATTTCGTCAACTTTTGTGAGTATTTTTGCACACTAACAGTTTTATTTGTTGGCCATTTTATGCATTGCTAGATTCATCAACCCTTTCACAGTCTTTCAGCGCTGAGAATGTGTTCATTGGAGGTAGACAACTGTTGTGAACTGAAATATTTTGAAGGGTGCTGATCCTGGTACATTTATCCAACTTCATGGTGAGAAAGCAAATGGCGAAGCAGAAGTAGGTCATCGCATCGAATTTTTATTCTGGCTTCGTATGTGATTTTGTATAAACAAAGTCTGTGTGATTTATTTGGACTGAAAATAATCAAAGTATGCCCGATTCTGGACCACCTCCTAGGGTTTTTTTTTCCATTCTGATCGAGGACAGACGTGATAATTTCACTTGAAGATTTATCGCCCTTCCTTCATTCCGAAACGAAACGTGAATACATCTAAATCTTGTCTGCGGCCTATGCCGTCTCGTTTCACGTTCCGTTTCGCGGGGTGACTCATTCACCAAACGAAACGAGCTGCAAAACGAAACGTGCTGTCCTTTAAATCTCCCTATTGCCAGTGAGCTGTCGTCTGCATCACTTGCACGTGAAAAACCTTGTCAGTTACACAAAGGTTCAACTGCGGTCAACGTGACGGTATGCAGCCTATAGCCCTTTCCAATGTCTGACCATCGCTATAGTCTATTCTATTTACAACAATACACATTACCAAAAATACGAGTAAACCGCTTCGTAACATGGTCCTAAGAGGACGTTAACACTAATCAGTTCGTCAGACCACAAAGACGTGTGATTGTCGGTGTGTGACCAAGTGGAGGGTGGTGTTGTCTCGTGTAAACACCTAGCCACAAACCAGATGGTCAGCCCAATCGCGTTCGCGAAAAAGGACAGTGCCTTTAATTTAAATGTATGGAATGATCAGTTGAGAATGCAGACATTGATTACAAGTTGAATGAATAACGCGACTGATACTGACGAGAACGTCAACGTAACCATGGTGACCTCACAGAAACACTCATAGCGTACAACATATTGTATAACACAATGGAAAAACACTCATAGCGCACATGTTGTATAACACATAATATTATGGGTTATGGAAAAACAATCATTACGTGCAACATTTTGTATAACACACATGGATTATAGCAAAACACTCGATCATAGCGCACGACATGTTGTATAACACTTATGGATTATAACAGAGCCAGAACTGCAGGGTCGCACGTTGACTGTCCGTGACACGACTAATGTCAGTCATAGAACTGTTAAGATAGACCATGCGCTAGGTAGGTCTCACAACACCGGCACACCACTCACCCCTCTAGCTGTGTCACACCACTCACCCCTCTAGCTGTGTCGCATTTTGGCGGAACGACTTGGCTGACTGAAACTCGCATAAGTCAATAGAAATGATTTGGTAGCACTGAAACTGTTCAAATAGCTTACACAACACAACACAGCTCTCACTGTTCAAATAGCTTACACAACACAACACAGCTCTCACTGTTCAAATAGCTTACACAACACAACGCAGCTCTCACTGTTCAAATAGCTTACACAACACAACACAGCTCTCACTGTTCAAATAGCTTACACAACACAACACAGCTCTCACTGTTCTAGCAGAACCAAAACTGGACAAAAGGTACACGGGAAAACACCCGCAGAACAAGACCGCGTTCTCAGGGTTTGAAGGGTGAACTCAACACACATAAAACACTCCAAGAAGCACACCGCTGTCTGTGGACACAGCACACAGCAATAAAACACAAGGAGCTACAACTCTGTCCCCAGACGTCCAACGGACACGAGTACTGGTGGTAGCTACCAAGTTGTATGGTCTATTCCGGGTGCACAGGTAGGGCACGAGATCGATACGAGTAGCTGAGTGTCACGCTTGACTGAGGTGACAATGGGACAGACCAGGAATACGTCTGAAGGTTGTCGTGTGCTTTCAGAAACCAGCAGTAGAATATCAGCAGTGGACTACACTAGATAAGACACTGGGAAATCATCGCAAGAAGAAATCGATACATGTACCGCTAAATACATTCCCGTGTTCTTCGAATACACAGATTGGTTTCTGAATGGAGAAACGTATAGTGCTGTCTTATCTGTCACTATTCAATTCTTGTCCGTCTTCCGTGTCTATTGTCGGATGTACTCGGACATAGTTCTGCACACGCTTGTGTTATTTGGAGCGTGTCCATTGTTATAAGCTTTGGGGCTTTGGTCAGAGCAAAGTAGGCATCGACATGCTGAGACCGCAATTCGCTGCCGACAGAACGTACCGAGTCAGTACGTTTGGTACACCTGTACTCTTATCAATGCGATCAGGTGAATGCATCGGATCAGGCTACATCCCTGACATGTACATCTACATCTACATACAGAGACGGAGGGACAGGCTACATCCCTGACATCTACATCTACATACAGAGACGGAGGGACAAGCTACATCCCTGACATCTACATACAGAGACGGAGAGACAGGCTACATCCCTGACATCTACATACAGAGACGGAGGGACAGGCTACATCCCTGACATCTACATACAGAGACGGAGAGACAGGCTACATCCCTGACATCTACATACAGAGACGGAGAGACAGGCTACATCCCTGACATCTACATACAGAGACGGAGAGACAGGCTACATCCCTGACATCTACATACAGAGACGGAGGGACAAGCTACATCCCTGACATCTACATACAGAGACGGAGAGACAGGCTACATCCCTGACATCTACATACAGAGACGGAGGGACAGGCTACATCCCTGACATCTACATACAGAGACGGAGAGACAGGCTACATCCCTGACATCTACATACAGAGACGGAGAGACAGGCTACATCCCTGACATCTACATACAGAGACGGAGGGACAAGCTACATCCCTGACATCTACATACAGAGACGGAGAGACAAGCTACATCCCTGACATCTACATACAGAGACGGAGAGACAGGCTACATCCCTGACATCTACATACAGAGACGGAGAGACAGGCTACATCCCTGACATCTACATACAGAGACGGAGAGACAGGCTACATCCCTGACATCTACATACAGAGACGGAGAGACAGGCTACATCCCTGACATCTACATACAGAGACGGAGAGACAGGCTACATCCCTGACATCTACATACAGAGACGGAGAGACAGGAGAAGGTGTCCTCCCATGGCAGCTGTTTTTCATTGCAGGTTCAAATATACAGACACCCCCCCCCCCCCACCTCCTTCACAGACCACCGTCCTACTTTCCACCTTGATGTGCACATTTTCTCTTCACCTTAAAGGCACAGTGCAGCTCACAGCCTTCGTTTTGCGTTTTTGTTGCAGCTGAGTGCATTTACAGTTCAAAAATCCTTCTATGGCAGTAAAACAAACCCAAAACTACCCAACGACGACATCTGTGAAGCTCGACAGTTTCTTGTTCACGCGAGTGAATAAATTTACCTAGTTATTCCAGCGTCGCGGACGACGCTGGTATCTGCGGTCGGGAAGACTTTCCACGAATTTGCCTACAGGGCGCCGCCATGTTTTCTGTGCTCGACTGCGAGCAGACCACAGGCACATTACACCCAAAATTCTTGTAGGCATACACAGACGCAACATAGCATATACAGACAATAACACCCACAACACTTCAACTGCATATGAAAGGAATAAAAATAAATCCGCAAATCAGTCGCGCACAATACACCAGTTAGAAAAACAAGGAGTACCAAAGCGGCGTGCAGAAACTAAACTGACTCGGAGACTGAGAAGAAACATTTATCACACGATGTGGATAGCAAACATTAAAATAAAACAGATAAGTCAAGCAAAAAATAAACACAAATATCGAAAACACAATAAACAAAGGTAAAGAAAACAAAAAGAGATGCTTGCCGACAGTCACAGTGTGTGTGCGTGGTTTGCCGTGTGCGTCAGCGGGGTGTGTGTGTGTGTGTGTGTGTGTGTGTGTGTGTGTGTGCGTGCGCGTGCATGCGTGCGTAGGCTACGTTCTTGCGTGTGTGCGTTCGAATGAGAAAGAAGAGAGAGAGAGGATTGAACAATGAGGTCACGTTCTCTGTCACATGAATACATATACACACACTGAAGGCTACTTCGGACACGAACACTTGCCAACAACTGTGGTTGGACATGCTTTTGAAATGTAATATTTTTTCGACATGATTTCTGGACATACGAATGCCGCTGTGTTGCCTACTGATGTTGCGAATGATGAAGGTTTTGAGTTGACTGACCTTGAGGAGGGATTGCATCAGGCGTTTATCGTCTCAAATTATATCCTTGCTACTTTTCAGGAGTCAACTATTGCCATTCATGGTAACTTGGATAGTCAATGTTTTTATTTGTTTGATTCCCATCAAAGAAACAGAAATGGTAACCATTCTTCAAATGGCGCTGCAGTTTTGATGTCATCAAGTTAATTCCTTTGCAGAATTGATTGATTTTCTCAAAAGCCATTATCAATGTGTTTATCAATTAACACCTGTTCATTTCTGTCCAACTGCAATGCAAACTCAATGTGGAGGAAACAAGGATTCATTACAAACAAGTCATCCCTGTACATCAACAGATTTATGTACCTCAATCAATACTGCTAGTATGAGTGACAGGAATCTAAAAGAAAAAAACAACCAAACGCAAATGTACTACTACTTCTACGACTCGTTTGAATGTAAAACAGAAATGTAACACTATCTGTGACAATGACGGTTCTACGACTCGTTTGAAGGACAGTATAGATCGAACCTTAACCCACAACTACGACAATTTGTGTCAGACTTTTTTGAACAGGAAAATATGCCTCTGTTCAACAGTAACCAAAACATGGAAGATGTTTTTGAAACTTTACAGAAATGTAACACTAGCCTATCTGTGACAATGTTGCTTTTGAATTGAACCCACATTTGTTGAACAGGAGAGAATGTTCCTGTTCAACAGTGCCCAAAACACTGAATCTGACGTTTTTGAATCTTTTCTGTCATCTAACTGAATCTGACGTTTTTGAATCTTTTCTGTCATCTAACCCAATTGCTCATGACTTCATCGATCTTGAACATGCCTACTTTTCAAAGAAAGACAGACAAAAGCGAAATCTGCATGTTAGCCATCTGCCTGAAATGGTCAATGCACTTTTGTAAAATTGTCACAGCTGTTATGCACTTTTGTGAAATGGTCAGTGCTGTTGTGCACTTATGCAAAACTTGGTGCTGTGCTGTTTAGTGCAACTTGCTACTATATAATCGCTGTATGCGCTTTGTGGTAATAATGCACTGTTGTGAAAAGTTTGCGCTAAATGTTGGCACTATGCATCATTGTTGGAGCACCCTCCTGTAGATGCACCATGCTGAAAAATGTACTTATGAATCAAGCATTGACTGAAATAAACAATTTATATATCCAGCACAACATGCAATTCATTAACTTTTGACCCTAACCTTTAACACTTCCCAAAATAAATCTTTGGTGGACATTGCATCGACGCTGTTCATTTTGAATGAACATTTTTCTTGTTACGTGGTGTTTGGTCGGAGTTCGATTCAACTGAGTGATTCCGGCCTCCATTTTGTTTTACACAAACTCATGATGATGTCTGACATATACTGTTCAAAATAAGAAACGCATTGTTGCTACTAATTGCCAAATTTGTTTTATTTTTCGAAAAAATTAACAGAAAATCCAATATTTAGATTATTTATTTGAAATTTGGTATGGACACAGTTGAATGCACACACAGTTCATTTGCATCTTCAAATCAATCAGTCAATCAATACGATTGGGTGCCGAGGCTGTCAAGTCAGTAGGGGGTGTGACTGCCTTGAGCAGCAACAACTGCCCGGCACCTTCTGGGCATGGACTGGATCAGATGCCGGATATCTTGCTGTGGGATGGTGTCCCACTCCTCCTGAAGTGCCTGCAATAGATCGCGGTGATTTGCCGGCGCTTCTTCTCGCCTGCGCACACGTCTGTCCAATTCATCCCAGAGGTGTTCTATCGGTTTCATGTCTGGCGACATGGATGGCCAGGGAAGCACCTGGACATGGTGGTCGGTGAGGAACTGGGTGGTGAGTCGTGCTGTGTGCGGGCGAGCGTTGTCCTGCTGGAATATGGCATCCTGGTCAGCCAGAAGAGGAAGGGCGTGTGGGCGCAGAATTTCCTCCACGTATCGCTGGGCAGTTATGCGCCCTTGGACGTGCACCAGGGTGCTCCTTCCAGCGGTATTGATCGCCCCCCACACCATGACGCCTCCACCACCATGAACGGGTGCCTCATCCACACAGTTGGGCGCGTAACGTTCGTTTACTCTCCGGTAGACCCTCCTCCGACCATCATGTCGCTGGAGCAGGAAGTAGGACTCGTCGCTGAACCACACGTGTCTCCAGTGATTCCGGACGGTCCAGCGAAGGTGCTGGTTGCCCCACTGCACTCGGTTCTGGCGATGGCGGCGGGTGAGGACAGCTCCTCTGTGAGGTCTGCGAGCTCTCAAACCAGCTTCATGCAGGCGGTTCCGCACGGTCTGGTCCGATAATCGGTGTGGCCCGGGGAGAGCCTGGACAGAAGATGAGGCCGACAGGAAACGATTCCGGAGGTGGCGGAGCCGTATGAAGCGGTCGTGAGCAGCAGTTGTCGCCCTTGG
>NC_090248.1:1563652-1606152 GCF_037325665.1 Littorina saxatilis
TTGAAAAAGGTCTGCTCACTCAGACGAGGTCTCCAGATCTCTTACACGAACGAACACACACGTAAGCAAGCTGGCCTGATATACGCACGCGCACGAACGCATACACACACAGGGACGTAGCAGATCCACAACATTTGGTACGGCGAGGGGGGAAACAAAAGCCGATTTGCTTCCCAGGTCCATTGATCGACGTAATGTGGATGTGTTTGTGAACTCACTGTTTCTTCTCACATCTGCTTTTGTTCTAGTTATTACCCCTGACTGATTTATGAGGATGTGATCATCATCGGATTTCTTAATTTTTTTTTTAAAAGTCTAAAATTTGGTACGATCGCCGTACCCGCCGTACCGCGTCCTACGTCCCTGAGTCACTGACACGATGCACGCAGAAAAATAGAAGATGTTCAGAATGATGGACACACATCGTGTAATAGTAACTGGACATGTTTAAGTGCCTAACCTATGGCTCTAGACCCTGTACAAAAGAACATATACAAAATAGAACAATCAAATGTACAACCTACATAAAACAATTAATCACATACGGACACAAATCACCACATGTACTGTTCACACAATATTCATATATGCTATACACACTATAATTATATACACACATACCCAGCGAACACTTTTGACAATCATACCAATCAATCAATCAATCAATCAATTGAGGCTTATATCGCGCATATTCCGTGGGTACAGTTCTAGGCGCTCTGCAGTGATGCCGTGTGAGATGAAATTTTATACGGCCAGTAGATTGCAGCCATGTCGGCGCATATTTACCTTTCACGGCCTTATTCCAAGTCACACGGGTATGGTAGACAATTATTAACTGTGCCTAAGCATTTTGCCAGGAAAGACCCTTTTGTCAATCGTGGGATCTTTAACGTGCACACCCAATGTAGTATACACGGGGGGTGGTTCGGACACCGAAGAGAGTCTGCACACAAAGTTGACTCTGTGAAATAAATTTCCGCCGAACCTGGGATCGAACTCGCGCTGACAGCGGCCAACTGAATACAAATCCAGCGCGCTACCAACTGAGCTATATCCCCGCCCAACGTTAAGGGAGAGGAGTACGTGCAGAAATGGAATGGACAAGACATCAGGCCGGTTTGGTGTAATATTGTGTGAAAAATAAAGTGTTCAACTGTTGTTTGAAAGAGCTGAGAGAGGTGCAGTGTCTGACAGAGAAGGGAAGAGAGTTCCAGAGTGGTGGTGCAGCACAACAGAAGCTTCTTGCTCCGTGCTGCTTCCTGTGGAAGCGCTCAACTTTCAGTAGCCTGGGGTGAGGTGCACGAAGCAAAACTGGGTGCCACCCAAATGGGTGCTACGCAGACACGGGGTCGGATTGGTTGAGATTGAGATTTGTTTTGATTTCAACCAATCAGACCACGTGGCTTGTTCCCACACACTTGGATGGCACCCAGTTTCGCTTCGTTCCCCTCAGCCAGGTGTCAGCGTATTGAAACCGAGAATGAGACTAGAGGTATGCCGTATGGAGACTGTGTGGGGAAAAAAGTTGATTGTAACTGTATCGTAACAATTTTACCCCCTCACCCACCCCCCTTCCCGCCCCATGTCAAAATAAGGGGTTAAATATATCAGTGTTTGTGTGTGTTTTTTTTACTTCGATTCTCTCCCTTTGATGAATGGATCGTGTGGGTTGTCTCCACGTGTATTTGCAAATGTGTCTGTTTTTTTCTGTACCGGCACGCCTCGCCAGTTGGCCATCAATCTCTTAGTCTGGTCGGCTGTCCGTCCTTTTATCAATCTCTTAGTCTGGTCGGCTGTCCGTCCTTTTATCAATCTCTTAGTCTGGTCGGCTGTCCGTCCTTTTATCAATCTCTTAGTCTGGTCGGCTGTCCGTCCTTTTATCAATCTCTTAGTCTGGTCGGCTGTCCGTCCTTTTGTCAATCTCTTAGTCTGGTCGGCTGTCCGTCCCTTTATCAATCTCTTAGTCTGGTCGGCTGTCCGTCCTTTTATCAATCTGTATGTCTGTTTGTCTCTATGTTTATTCATATGTTTGTCTTTCGTGTCATGTCATGTCACGTCATGTCATGTAATGTCTGTCTGTCTGGCTGTCTGGCTGGCTGACGGGCTGACGGGCTGACTGGCTATGTGTCTCTCTGGGTGTCCGTCAGTCTGTCTGTCTTTCCATCGTCCTCTTTATCCGTTGGGCAAGCCGTATGTTATTTTCGTTCGACACTATGAACGTGTGTCTGTGCGAATCAACAACATTAGACACCTCCTGTTTTGCACACACTGTATGCACCACAATTCCAAGCTATTCACCAAATGTCATCTACATTGACATGAGAGTACCAGAGATACAAGTCTAATCCGTAGACAGACAGAGAAACAGACAGAAAATGATTATGACACATTTTATTTTCATGTCTTCCTTTCATACATTCTCTACGTGCCACACACACACACACACACACACACACACACACACACACATATACACACACACACACATATATACACACACACACACACATACACACACACACACACACACACACAGAGAAAGGGACTCCTCTGTTTCTCTCTTCCACAATTACTTTTACTCTTATTGAGTTCACTCAAGAGATAGGGTATCAAGTTTAAATCTTAGCGCAGATCTTTCCCTACCTGTGTGTGTTCTCTACAACCCACGATGCGACACAAAAAAACGCCACATCGCGTCTCTATTGAAATGCCGTATTTTACACTCAATTTGCCTTCAGCGGCGGTTCGTAACGCTATTGAAACGTCCTCCACAGACTGTCTTCTTCTATGACAGCTAATTTCACAGTCCGTTTTCATGCCCGTTTACTTTGCTGATGTGACGCATAATGACGCCTCAGTTGCCCCCCATGCTGCCTGCAAACTCGACTCCGGTAGCTTCCCTTGTTGTCCTTTTCCTTCCCTTTCTGACCTTGTTGTCCCCCTTGTTTGCGGCGCTGCGGTAGCTGTCACGTGGATTAGCTTCGCCTGCCCGGTTTTCATTGGCTCGCTGCGGGTGTCACCGGATTGTCCGTGTTCATTTTCAGGCGGCGAACAGCTTGGGGATGTGAATGGAAAACACTGAAGAGCCACCTTGCCAGAGGATTTGGAGGAAAGAAAGTACACAGATTTTACGCTTATGTTACACAAGATTTAGAAGCGTGTTATTATTACAGCTGTCTCTATGGTAAGCTCGCCGTTTAGTGATTCATCGCGAGGCTGCTTCATATACTGCAGGTCCACAAAGGCGGCGGCTATCATGGGACGGTGTAACTACTTGCCAATTGTAACACTGCGGGGTGGTGGTGATGGTGGTCATGATAGTGGTGTAATCTTTAAGTTTTGCTCAGTTTCTAGACTTGGACTTAGTATTAGTGCTGTTGAAAAAACGTAAATGAACATGTTTTTTTATGGGCTTGGCGAGTTTGCTCATATGAGACTGAACCATCTCTCTCTCAGTCTCTCTTTCTCTCTCTCTCTCTCCCTCTCTCTCCCTCTCTCTTTCTCTCTCTCTCTCTCCCTCTCTCTCCCTCTTCTCTATATACATAAAATTTAATGACCTTCCCCTTCACATTGAGAATTTATGTGAACTTTTTGCAGATGACACAACCATACATTCTAGTAACACCAATTTAAGTCGTTTATCAGAAACACTGCAAGAAAGTTTAAACCAGTTGAGTGAATGGACTGAGCTAAATCACATGTCCCTTAACCCCCAAAAAACAAAAAGCATGATAATAACAACTAGGCAAAAACGCCAGAACATAACCTCAATATTTCACGATCTAACGGTTAATGATAAACTTGTTGAAAAAGTCGACCATCATAAAGTTTTGGGAGTGACCATTGATAACAACCTGTCTTGGTCACACCACATCGAACAACTGTCTAAACAAGTGTCCAAGAAGGTTTATCTATTATCTAGAATCAAGCACTTTCTGAATTTGGAAGCCAGGAAATTATTCTTTAATGCTCATATTCAGTCTGTTATTGATTACGCGTCTACCTTGTGGGACTCGGCAAGTGAAAATTCATTCAAACCACTAATTAGATTACATAAACGAGCGCTTAAAGTAGTCTTATTAAAGAAAACAACCCTATCTGAGTTAGACTACATGAACTTAGGCATTCTTCCTCTGAAGGCAAGGCTAAGTTATAATAAAGGTACCCTTATGCATAAAATTATTCATGGATGTGTACCTCAAACCATATTTTCCAAATTCACGTTAAAAACTTCACGCCAATTGATGAGACTGAACATGCCTCTGCCTAGGATTGACCTATTCAAATCTAGTTTAGTCTATTCAGGTAGCAGTCTCTGGAACACTCTTCCGACAATCCTACGGCAAACTAGCAGCACAAACGTTTTTAAGACCAGATATACGTCTTATCTCATGAAGTCTAAATAAACATCTGTTGTCGCTAGAATGGTTGTTAAAACCAACAACCGGTGCTTTTTAACAATGTATTATTATTGTTATATACACTGATTTTTTTCGAATGCAGTGTATGTCAATGGGCATGGCATTTAGTGCAGCTTTGTTGCGTCAGTGCAATCTACTCTATAATTCTTAACTCATGTCAAATGAACTTACATTTTTCATTTAAGCAATGTATTGTATGTAAATTGATGATATGTTATTACTTTCATTTTATTTTAATCATGTAGCAGTAGTTTTCTTTACTTGCTTATTCTTTAGCAATTTTAGACTAGTCCCTCTTTAGGGCGAGGGCCAGATGTAAAAAAGCAGATCACTGCTTACTCTATTACCCTCGTTAAATAAAGAATTGTTCTTGTTCTTGTTCTTGTTCTCTCTCTCTCTCTCTCTCTCTCTCTCTCTCTCTCTCTCTCTCTCTCTCTCTCTCTCTCTCTCTCTCTCTCATGCTGTAATTTCGTCCTCAGGACTACTGTGGGTAGAATAACGTGTCAAAGAAAACCATGACATCTATTCCGCATGGGGAGCCTACGTTCAATGTATAAAACTATAACAACATAATTACATGTACATTCCAAACGACAGGCTTGCAAGTATTCAGTTCGTCAGTGTTGTATGTTTGCTTCGTGAAGAAAACACATTCATACTACAGCGGCATGCCAAGAGTGTATTTGTGATTTATTTCTGAGCGTGTCTCTCAGCGCGCGCATCTCTCTTCTGCACGCGCTAATTAGGCACAGCGGAGGGGGTGCTGACAAATGAGAGAAGAGCGGCTGTTGGCTGATAATCTATACGGCTGTTCCAGCCAAAGAACTCATCACCCGCACGCGCGCCGTCTACGTGACAAATTGAAAATACTCGAGGAGGAGAGAGGGGGCGGGGGCGAAGGGAGGAGAGAAACTGACTGACTATTAGGGTTTAACGTCCTCTTTGACCAACTGGTCTATATTGGGACAGGTATTGGTAATACGCTGAAGATATGGTGTGATACTTTGATTCGAACAAGCCCTCTGTGGCTGTCTTCTTCGACACACCAGCATTGGGTTTGTCTCGTCAAAGTATCGAAATGCGATCATGATAATCAGAGACGAGAGATGATGCATGCGTGTCTTCGTGTTTTCCAAGCCCTGGGACTTTCGCTGTGAATGTGGGATCTTTTTCGTGCGCATGTGTGCACACGGGGGTGTTCGGACACCGAAGAGAGTCTGCACAAAGTTGACTCCGAGAAATAAATCTCTCGCCGAACGTGGGGATCGAACCCACGCTGATAGCGACCAACTGGCTACAAAGCCAGCGCGCTACCAACTGAGGGGGGAGAGAGAGAGAGAGAGAGAGAGAGAGAGGGAGAGAGAGAGAGAGAGAGAGAGAGAAAGAGAGAGAGAGAGAGAGAGAGAGAGAGAGAGAGAGAGAGAGAGAGAGAGAGAGAGAGAGAGAGGCTGGAAAGAGGTAAAATATGTTGTCATTTTAGATTTCAACCAAAATGTTGGGCGTTCACTCCGGTTGACGGTTATTGATGTCTGGCTACCTATATGCTGCTTGCCTTGGTCTGACATAAACGTTTGTAGAAGAAGGGGAACAACTCTTTCTTGGCACATTCTCTTTGCAGGGAACTTAATATGTATGACAGGAATAGTTCACAAAACGAAAGCCTGTCATTTTAGTTTGTTTTTCATGGCTGACTCAGTGCCATGGCTGTCTATGGTTGTCTGTCTAGGTGTAATTTGTGTGACATAAAGTGTTCACCGAACAACGAGCCTTCCTTACACATTACTGTCAAGGGAGTGCTCGAGCCAAAGAGACTTCATTCAGTCTAGACACTTGTTGAGCTCTGAAGTGCGCTTAAATGCATTTTTCCTTTAAACTTTTCTTAATGGCTCTAAGCGCGTGATTCTTCAGGTTTGGAACAATGGCAGTTTCACGCAGCGAAAGTCTGGATCTTTCTTTAAAGATTTGGAGCCTCCTTCCTACTATTGAAAGCGTTACGACAATGACCTTACTAGACTCATGACGCTGAAGAGTTCCGACAACATGCAGCTCATCACGTAAGTGTTCCTGCTTGCGGGGCAAGCTTGGCGGAGTAAACTGTGAAATAAATACCTCAAATAATCATGACTATACAGATACACGCCCAGCCTGGCGCTGATCTTACGATTCATGTTCTATATGTTGGGGTCACCGAGACAAACTTCATTCTCGAAATTCTTTCAGTGTCACTTCCTTGACAGACCTATACAGAAGAAGTGACATCATCTTTACGGGACGCAATTATTGACGTTATGACATGTTTTGGAACTTTGTTTCGCTATTGACATACAATGACCTTGCATGCACAGCCTACCGATGACCTTGCTAATAACTACCGATGACCTTGCTAATAACTGGGTTTTTCAATGACTTAGTCACCGAAACAGACTTCCACCTGGAGTTCCTTTGTTATTTCCTCAGTAGATTAACATTAGAAGTGACAGAAATTTGACCTGACGACGTCTTTTGCATTTTGACGTCTTCTCGAACATAGTGGCGTCGCTTTTGACGTCACAGATTGACTATAAAAGAGATGACCAAAGTATAAAAATACATCTCGGTTTGTTCAATCGTTATTGTATCTCATCTCATTCAGTCTAGTAATATGTATCGGATTGTTCAATCGTTATTGTATCTCATCTCATTCAGTCTAGTAATATGTATCGGATTGTTCCTTTTTATTTGTTCATTTGTTTGGTAAGATTCCACAATTCTAACATTCCTGAATGATCACAGACACGAGACAGAAGGAAAGAAACGGACCAGCAAGGGAATGAGAGACATAGAAACTGTGCACGTACAAGCCCTGGCCTGTTTTACCCGCTCTTGCTTTGTTTCAGCTTTATCCTCTACCTTCTCCTCTTCTGTTTATCGATCGATAGGGCAACACCTTTCAGCGAGCAGTGTGTCCGACCCAAAACAACAAAACCACATACCTTTCCCCGCCCACAGGCACATTTTGACATCCAGTCACTTTTCAGCCGACTCGGCGTTCCTCGCGCACAAGATGCGTATGGCGGCATGACAGCGCCAAAAGTGAACATTACAAATATAACTGTGGTAGTAAAAGTAGTACATTGTAGTGGTAGTAGTAGAAGTAGTAGTAGTAGTAGTAGTAGTAGTAGTAGTAGTAGTAGTAGTAGTAGTAGTAGTAGTAGTAGTAGTAGTAGTAGTAGTAGATAACCAATAACCCTCACTGATCGGTAATTCACAATTCACCATGCCGACAGCAAAGTAAACCAAAAGATACTAAATTATTGTAAAAGCTTGTACTACCGACATCATTGACTGATATTGTTATCCCGCAGTAATATTCGTAAATCGTGATAATCACTAATATCGAAGCTATAATAGATAGTTTTACTTTTGGCGCTGGGAAGCCGGCATAGAGGCAGACCCAGCTCTGTCTAAACCTGCGTCGTTTCGTATCAGTTCCATTACTACAAAACTGGGGAACTGTCAGCTTCGTTTGGTGTTCAATCGATGTTTTATGCTGAAGACGTGTTGCGTTCAAGGGGCGATGCTTTGAGTGTAAACACGCGGGAGACGCATCATCAGTCGTGGCCTGGGGGAGAGAGGAGGGGATCGTTGGCTCTTGTTTATGGTCGGGGGCTGCGATGCCTGGATGCATTTTGTTGCTGATTTTTGTTTAAAGGCATAGTCCTTTCCATAAAAATGCTTAGGCTTACCACCTCAGATCTACGGCCAGGCTTTGGCATGGCATAAGGCCACATCTTCAATTGGAAAAAAAATAAAATTCAATTGTCTGACTGCTTTCTTTGCAGAGAGGGATGTTTTGTTAATGAGTATTACTCAATGTCAGAAGTCACCAGTTTCACAGTGAAGGGATGGTCTTATTCCATGCAAACAGGATTGTCAGTTGTGAGAGTGTGAGAAGAACAGAAGGGACAGGGGAAGGAATTTGTCTTTGCTAACTGTTCACCACATTAAAGCTATCGTTTTGTAGAACATCATTTCTGTTACTGATCAGTAAATGAGAATTGACAGAGATGGAACCATGTTGGTTTGCATGCATGTTTACAGCATCCTGAAGTTGAGATCGATGGAATAGAATTGTCAAGGAAATCCTCTGAAGACTGACAACCAGCACAACATCTAGTTGTCTAGTTGTCAAGTTGTCTAGTTGTCATACTGTGCACGTCTTTCTCTAACACCTCAGTGTCTTCTTATTTATCTATTTATATATTTGTTTATGTTTTGTTTATTTGGTATGTATTTATTTATGTATTTTGATCTTATCTTTTTATCAAATTGGTGAGATTGTTTATTTTAGAAATTCCTGGTTTGCAATCAAACACACAAACATGCGCACACACACACACCCACACACACACACACACACACACACACACACACACACACACACCTATATATATATATATATATATATATATATACACATACACAAACACGGCACACACACACACACACACACACACACACACGCACACACACACGGCACACACACACACACACACGTACCTAAAGTGTGGATGGTTACTTAAGAGGTGGCACTGGGTGGAGTGCCTTTCTAGTGCACTTGCACTACAACAGCACTGGGTGCAGTACTCGCTCCGGCATCGAAGAATTTTGCACTAAAAAATGCACAAAATTTGACCTATTTCGTCGCCTATAGAGGACGGAAAGAATGTCATTTTGAACATTGTTATGACATTCTTTCCGTCAAAAAAGTCAATTTAACGGTGTTAAATGAAGCGATCATCCACACAATTAGGTTGCCATCCAGAGTTTAGGTTGCCATCCACGTGTGGATGGTTGCCTTATGGTGATTTAGGCAACCAAAGCTGTGGAAACGGGGGTACATACACACACACACACCCACACACACACATACACACACGCACACGCGCGCACACACGCACCCACACGCACAAACACACAAATATATCCCCCCCCCTTACCACCACCACCCCACTCACCGCACCACCACCCCCCCCCCCCCCCAACGCACACACATACACACAATCATACATACTTTCGCCGTCTACACCCCAAGACAGCTTACCAGTCATTGGTTACCGGGTGAGTCGCTTTAACTGCTGATTGAGTGTCGGAACTTACCTGTTCTGTAGTAAACTGAGGTCTAGACTTAAGTGGCTCTTCGATAGCTTTGAGATAATTGTCACGTCGTTGTCTCGTTGGCACGCTACACAACGAGATCGCAGACAGGACGTAGAATCCCTCGTCAATGTGCGTGTCTTTTAAAGGTTCAGTCCTCCCCGTCAGGACAGTTGCTCTCAATATTCCGGATCTCTCGCGGCTGTCACGTGGGATAAAACCACACATCAAATTGGTCACACAAAACACAAGAAAATTGGTTGATTAAAATCAACTTGGCCGAAGCAATGTTTTCATAAAAGAAGCGGTATTGTACGGGCACATGTTGAATTTGGGTTACATGTGTTGCAGAGTATTTGAAAATCCGTAGGCATAAAAACATGCAAAGAAGAGTGATAGGTCCCTGTTGTGAATATAGTCAAGTGCATAAATTGATTACTTATGTTTCACACTAGTTTTGCTGTTACAGCAGTCCCTCTCATGAACGGACACCCTTGGGCCAGTGCAAACCTGTCCGTACATTGCAGGTGGCCGGTCACGGGAGAGCCACCCCCCCCCCCCATCACACACACTCAGGCACACTGACGGACTGAGTGAGTCTTTGCTAACGGTGAACGAGCTCTACTTGTCCTAAAACAATAAGGTCAAACTACTGCAACTTATAACTTAAAGGAAAAAAACTGTCCTGTAAAAATGACGTTAAATCAACGGTGTCAGAAAAAGAGAGATAAAAGAAATCCTCAAATTCCTGAGGATACAGGCACCCCATGAAAGCAGCCACGAACATACTCACAGAGGCACACATGCTTGTGCAGATACTTTGCAAAAATATGAATTGAAAACCTGCATATGTGGTAATTTCTTTTTGTGTGTGTGGCTTTATTGAATACTTCAGGCAGTGACTTTTCCCTGTCCAGTTTTCTCTTTCGTCTCTCTTACCCCTCGCTTACCCACCCCCACCCCCCACTCCCTTTACCCAGCCCCGACAGCACAAATTTGTAATCTGCAAGGCAGAGTACACATTTTCTAAAAGGAAGACTACTCCTCTTCAATTATATCCAGAGATCTTCCAGCTGTCTCCACCATAAGCCAAGTGGTCGAGTCTTATACCCCCTTTCCACACAACCGTTCTAGGTCCCGTTCCCGTACCGACAAAGGAACGGTGCGGGCACGGGAGGGATCGGGACAGAACCGCAATGAACGTAACTGATCGTTAACGGAACTGCTTTGAACGGTAGGGTCGGTAGGGACGGCTGAGTTTGGGCTGCATGTTCACATTTTTAGCCGTTCCCCTCCCGATCAGAATAAACGGTAATGGAACCTCAACCCATCGGTAACGGAACGCTTGAATCGTTAAATGAACTTAAAACAACGGTAACGCAACGGTAGCGCTCTCACACACTGAGTTGTCATACCCGCATTCCACACATCCGTTCTAGGTCCCGTTCCCTTACCGACCAAGGACGGCTGCCACTATGGTCAGACGCTGCTGAAAGATGCCAAAAAACGGCCGTTTGCGCAGCGTTCCATTGTTGTTGCAGCATTCCTTGGTTGGTACGGGAACGGGACAAAGAACGGTTGTGTGGAATGGGGGTATAACTTTTGACACCGACAAACTGAAGAATGAACAGATCTATGAAGTAACCGTCTCAATGGTCCAGGCTCAGGAAACAAAGAGTATATATGGCCTGGGGCGATTGTAGCTTCCCTTCTTCGTGTCCGATAGACAAGGACAATAAATAGTAGAGCATAGTGCAATTTCATGTTGGCATCTTCTCCACTGAAAGCTATAACCCAAAGACTGAAGACCAAAGTGCTTTACCCCACTTCTGACCCGAATCACCCCCCTCCTGCTAGGTACACGTGCACTCAAGTTAACCTCTGCTTTGACCTGTGTGCCAGGAGTCGGATGAGAGAGAGAGAGAGAGAGAGAGAGAGAGAGAGAGAGAGAGAGAGAGAGAGAGAGAGAGAGAATGACAATGACAATGACAATTCTTTATTAAACGAGGGTAGTAGATTAAGCAGTGGTCTGCTTTTTTACATCCAGCCCTCGCCCTAAAGAGGGACTAACTACAAAAATGAAATAAAAATACAAGATAAAAAATAGAAAATAGAAAAACTAAAATTCTACATTTTAACAGATAACTAAAGTGAAAACACATTATACATATGTACACAAAATGCATTGCATTGAGGTAAATTGCTGGTAGTTTGCCTCAGGAATGTTGGAAGAGAGTTCCAGAGACTGCTACCTGAATACACTAAACTGGACTTAAACAGGTCAATCCGAGGAACAGGAGTGTTTAATCTCATAAATTGACGTGAATTCCTCATGGTAAATTTTGTACGTAAAGTTTCAGGTACACATCCAGTGATAATTTTGCTCATAAGGGTACATTTATTATAGCCAAGTCTTTCCTTCAGAGGGAGAATGCCTAAGTTTATGTATAGTCTAATTCATTCAGGGTTGTTTTCTTTAATAAGACTACTTTTATCTAATACCACTTGAAATTATTTTAGTGAGAGTACATGCATATACTCAGAAGAACAAGGGGGGGGGGGGGGAGGGGGGGGGGTTCCACCTTCAAACCCGGGTCTGTTTCTAAAATCGCAAAGAGGAGAGTACGAAACAGAAAGAGAAGTCGTGCAAGCAAGGTATCCCCAGACATACCGCTAGGTGGGCAGAGGAAGACAAAGTGGAAAGGGAGAGAACCGAGTCAGAGACAAGTGTTACCGTTCATCACCGTGTCGAGGCAAGTGGTGTGGTTTCTGTCCGCACTTCCGACCTCGGGTTATTGTGAGGATGTGCTTGTGATCATACTAGGGTTTGTACAGAGAGGGAAACAGAAAGACTGACGGACAAACCAGACGCTCGCTCAGCCTCTGTAGCTGCCTATGTTCTCATTGGCATCTCTCTCTCTCTCTCTCTCTCTCAGTCTCTCTCTCTCTCTCTCTTACTCTGTCTGCCACTCTCTCTCTCTCTGTCTCTCTGTCTCTCTCTCACACTCTCTCTCTTTCTCTCTCTCTCTCTTTCTCTCTCTCTCTATCGCCCTCTCTCTCCCTCACTCTCCCTCTTTCTCTCCCTCACTCTCTCTCTTTCTCTCTCTCTCTCTCTCTCTCACTCTCCAATTCCCAAATGAAAGATATAACTATGTCAATGTAATTCTGTATAAGCTTCATATTGATTGATTGATTGACTCCACAGACAATCATCACTGCATACTAACGAGATAAATAATATTGTCTGACACTCCACAGACAATCATCACTGCATACTAACGAGATAAATAGTTGTGTCTGACACTCCACAGACAATCATCACTGCATACTAACGAGATAAATAGTAGTGTCTGACACTCCACAGACAATCATCACTGCATACTAACGAGATAAATAGTATTGTCTGACACTCCACAGACAATCATCACTGCATACTAACGAGATAAATAGTATTGTCTGACACTCCACAGACAATCATCACTGCATACTAACGAGATAAATAGTTGTGTCTGACACTCCACAGACAATCATCACTGCATACTAACGAGATAAATAGTTGTGTCTGACACTCCACAGACAATCATCACTGCATACTAACGAGATAAATAGTTGTGTCTGACACTCCACAGACAATCATCACTGCATACTAACGAGATAAATAGTTGTGTCTGACACTCCACAGACAATCATCACTGCATACTAACGAGATATATAGTTGTGTCTGACACTCCACAGACAATCATCACTGCATACTAACGAGATAAATAGTTGTGTCTGACACTCCACAGACAATCATCACTGCATACTAACGAGATAAATAGTAGTGTCTGACACTCCACAGACAATCATCACTGCATACTAACGAGATAAATAGTAGTGTCTGACACTCCACAGACAATCATCACTGCATACTAACGAGATAAATAGTAGTGTCTGGGCGGCTGCAGTTTGGACGCGGATGATGTTGGGGTCAGGGTTAGGGAGAGAGGGTAAGGAATGGTAGGGGGGTATTCTCTTAGTCTGTGAGGCTCGTCATGTCATCTTCGATAACTATAGAAACGAGCGACACGTGCGTCACTGCACGATGAGTGTTGAGCTACATCTTGTGTTTCGTTCCAACCAATCGCCAACACAATCGTGAACAAGTCACAACTCATGTGTCTCAGGACAGAGATTGCATCAGTCATTATCACTGCAAGTAACAGAAATAATTTGAGAAAGGTAAGCCTGAGAGTGAGAGCGAAGAAGTTAAGACAATCTACAAAGACAGCACCTGCGCGAAATGAATGAACGGCGATATACAAGATGACTTCGTCGATATGTTGCGAAAGCATATCATTACATTTAGTCAAGCTTTGACTAAATGTTTTAACATAGAGGGGGAATCGAGACGAGGGTCGTGGTGTATGTGTGTGTGTGTGTGTGTGTGTGTGTGTGTGTGTGTGTGTGTGTGTGTGTGTGTGTGTGTGTGTGTGTGTGTGTCTGTCTGTCTGTCTGTGTGTCTGTGCGTGTGTGTGTGTAGAGCGATTCAGAGTAAACTACTGGACCGATCTTTATGAAATTTTACATGAGAGTTTCTGGGTATGATATCCCCAGACTTTTTTTTCATTTTTTTCGATAAATGTCTTTTATGACGTCATATCCGGCTTTTTGTAAAAGTTGAGGCGGCACTGTCACACCTTCATTTTTCAATCAAATTGATCGAAAGTTTGGCCAAGCGATCTTCGACGAAGGCCGGACTTCGTTATTGCATTTCAGCATGGAGGCTTAAACATTGATTTATGACTTTGGTCATTAAAAGTCTAAAAATTGTAATTAACATTTTTGAGTCTATGTACTCACCCGAGTCGTCCGTCCGTCCGTCCGTCCGTCCGTCCGTCCCGGCGTCCGTCCGTCCGTCCGGAAAACTTTAACGTTGGATTTTCTTGGACACTATTAAGTCTATCAACACCTGATGAGGCCTGATGGTGTATGGTTACAAGATCTCAAAAACCATGTGCGGCAACTTGACCTCACTTCAAGTTCAAGGTCACAGTGCCGTAATTGTTGTCTTAAAAACGACCATTTTTCACATTTTCGCATTTTCTCTGAAGTTTTTGAGATTTAATACCTCACCTATATATGATATATAGGGCAAAGTAAGCCCCATCTTTTGATACCAGTTTGGTTTACCTTGCTTCAAGGTCAAGGTCACAGGAGTTCTTCAAAGTTGGATTGTATACATATTTTGAAGTGACCTTGACCCTGAACTATTGAAGATAACTGTTTCAAACTTAAAAATTATGTGGGGCACATGTTATGCTTTCATCATGAGACACATTTGGTCTCATATGATCAAGGTCAAGATCACTTTGACCCTTATGAAATGTGACCAAAATAAGGTAGTGAATCACTAAAAGTGACCATATCTCATGGTAGAAAGAGCCAATAAGCACCATTGTACTTCCTATGTCTTGAATTAACAGCTTTGTGTTGCATGACCTTGGATGACCTTGACCTTGGGTCAAGGTCACATGTATTTTGGTAGGAAAAATGTGTAAAGCAGTTCTTAGTGTGTGATGTCATTGCTAGGTTTAGTTATTTGACCTTGACCCTGAAGGTCAAGGTCATGTAAAGGTCAAGGTCAAGCATGTGAGTCGTATGGGCTTTGCCCTTCTTGTTTTTTTTATAAAACGATCCAAAATTACTTTTATTTTATTTTTCATCATGTTCTGATTCCAAAAAAATATAAATATGTTATATTCGGATTAAAAACAAGCTCTGAAAATTAAAAATATAAAAATTATGATTAAAATCAAATTTCCGAAATCGTTTTAAAAACAATTTCATCTTATTCCTTGTCGGTTCCTGATTCCAAAAAACATATAGATATGATATGTTTGGATTTAAAACACGCTCAGAAAGTTAAAACGAAGAGAGGTACAGTAAAGCGTGCTATGCAGCACAGCGCAACCGCTACAACGCTAAACAGGCTCGTCACTTTCACTGCCTTTTGCACTAGCGGCGGACTACGGTCATTGTGAAAAAATGCAGTGCGTTCAGTTTCATTCTGTGAGTTCCACAGCTTGACTAAATGTAGTAATTTCGCCTTACGCGACTTGTTATTACATTTAGTCAAGTTTTGACTAAATGTTTTAACATAGAGGGGGAATCGAGACGAGGGTCGTGATGTATGTAAGTGTTTGTGTGTGTGTGTGTGTGTGTGTGTGTGTGTGTGTGTGTGTGTGTGTGTGTGTGTGTGTGTGTGTGTGTGTGTGTGTCTGTCTGTCTGTGCGTGTGTGTGTGTAGAGCGATTCAGACCAAACTACTGGACCGATCTTTATGAAATTTTACATAAGAGTTCTTGGGAATGATATCCCCGGACTTTTTTTTCTTTTTTCGATAAATACCTTTGATGACGTCATATCCGCCTTTTTTGTAAAAGTTGAGGCGGCACTGTCACACCCTCATTTTTCAATCAAATTGATTGAAATTTTGGCCAAGCAATCTTCGACGAAGGCCGGACTTCGGTATTGCATTTCAGCTTGGTGGCTTAAAAATTAATTTTGGTCATTAAAAATCTGAAAATTGTAAAAAAAAAATTTTTTTTAAAAAACGATCCAAATTTACGTTTATCTTATTCTTCATCATTTTCTGATGCTAAATACATATACATATGTTATATTTTGATTAAAAACAAGCTCTGAACATTAAAAATATAAAAATTATTATCAAAATTAAATTTTCGAAATCAATTTAAAAACACTTTCATCTTATTCCTTGTCGGTTCCTGATTCCAAAAACATATAGATATGATATGTTTAGATTAAAAATACGCTCAAAAAGTTAAAAAGAATAGAGATATAGAAAAGCGTGCTATCCTCCTCAGCGCAACCGCTACCGCGCTTTTCTGGATTGTTAATTTCACTGCTTTTGCCACGAGCGGTGGACAGACGATGCTACGAGTGTACGGTCTTGCGGAAAAATTGCATTGCGTTCAGTTTCATTCTGTGAATTCGACAGCTTGACTAAATGTTGTATTTTCGCCTTACGCGACTTGTTTTTGTTTTGTTATCGTCTGGAGTTTTTGAAAATGTAGTTTTGTCTAGTTATTTGCCAAAAGTATACGCTTGAAGAACTTCAACGGTCTACTTCTACAAGAAAACATGTCTTAGCTGAACTGTCTGCATGTGATTGTATGATTGTTTTTTGTTTACACTAAAATACAAAATAAGTAACAATGAGTAAGTGTTTAAATAAAGAAAGAAAGAAACAAACAAACAAACAATGACACAAACAATCAAACAAACAAACAAACAAACAAACAAACAAAGGTACACACATACAAGCAAACGTTAAACAAACAAACAAACAAACAAACAAACAAACAAACAAACAAACGTACACACATACAAGCAGACGTTAAACAAACAAACAAACAAACAAAGGTACACACATACAGACAAACGTTAAACAAACAAACAAGCAAAGGTACACACATACAAGCAAACGATAAACAAACAAACAAACCAACAAAGGTACACACATACAAACAAACGTTAAACAAACAAAGGTACACACATACAAACAAACGTTAAACAAACAAACAAACAAACAAAGGTACACACATGCAAACAAACGTTAAAGAAACAAACAAACAAAGGTACACACATACAAACAAACGTTAAACAAACAAACAAAGAATGATTAAGCAAAGCATTAACACTCACAAACAGCCCAACACCTCAACTGTTTGAATCTGTTATGTCGCACATTGAGTGGAAAATGAATACATCAGTTTAGGCTTGCACACTGAGGTCATGTCGACATACAGACGACCTGAAAGCACATAATTATCAAAAGCTATTTACTAACACTCCGGATTCTAATCATCCACAAAATCGGACTTCTATCTATCCGCTCTAAGCGTGTATCTACTTCTATCTATCCGCTCTAAGCGTGTATCTACTTCTATCTATCCGCTCTAAGCGTGTATCTACTTCTATCTATCCGCTCTAAGCGTGTATCTACTCCTGTCTATCCGCTCTAAGCGTGTATCTACTTCTATCTATCCGCTCTAAGCGTGTATCTACTTCTATCTATCCGCTCTAAGCGTGTATCTACTTCTATCTATCCGCTCTAAGCGTGTATCTACTTCTATCTATCCGCTCTAAGCGTGTATCTACTTCTATCTATCCGCTCTAAGCGTGTATCTACTTCTATCTATCCGCTCTAAGCGTGTATCTACTTCTATCTATCCGCTCTAAGCGTGTATCTACTTCTATCTATCCGCTCTAAGCGTGTATCTACTTCTATCTATCCGCTCTAAGCGTGTATCTACTTCTATCTATCCGCTCTAAGCGTGTATCTACTTCTATCTATCCGCTCTAAGCGTGTATCTACTTCTATCTATCCGCTCTAAGCGTGTATCTACTTCTATCTATCCGCTCTAAGCGTGTATCTACTCCTGTCATGAACCAGAGCAAAGGTTGCTGATGAGTTACACGAAAAAAGTTGGTTTGGCTATTTCAGCTTTGGAATGAACTTGTACGGTCAAGCACCATGCAATGTGTGTGGTAATTCAGCTTTGAGAGTTGGGAGTTTATTCAAACGGTGCACAGAGAGTCAGAGTTGTCAGAGAAAAGCCTGTTTGCTGTGCATGCAGATGGATTTGACCCCTGGAGTCAAACAAGCTCAAAACGTAAACATTATAAGATGTTTGATGGGTTGTTGACAGACCAGCTTTTTTGTCGGTCCGAGGGGGAGCATATCGTCTTTTGTTTCATATCTGCCAACAACCCATCAAACATCTTATAATGTTCACATCCCAATGAGGTTTTATCATGTCAGTCGAACGAGCGCAGTGCAACTTATGTCACTATTTCCCTAACGCAGTCACATATCGTTATGATAAGCCCAGCTGGGGCCATGGTGAATACGGACGGGTACAAGAAGCGAAAAGACAACATACCACCCACACCGCCCTTCTATTCGGGTAGCCTGCACCCGATACACTTGTCAACAACGGATCCCTCGCCAAGCTGGTCGGATGACAAACGGGTGGATAGAGCATGTACCCGGATTAAGGGAGGAGGGCCGGGTGTCAATGTGTTGTCACAGAGGTGTGAGGCAGATTGTATCGCTGACATCTCTCACCCCGTCTCTACCGCGCTCTGTCTATGGCAGCACACTTTCCCCAAAAGTTGGAAAAACCAGAACAAGAAATGATTTCTCCATATTGCATGACAGTCACTGGTGTTTGTCCGGATGTTAGTAGTATTCTCTCCATATTGCATGACAGTCATTGGTGTTTGTCCTGATGTTAGTAGTATTCTCTCCATATTGCATAACAGTCACTGGTGTTTGTCCTGATGTTAGTAGTATTCTCTCCATATTGCATGACAGTCACTGGTGTTTGTCCTGATGTTAGTAGTATTCTCTCCATATTGCATGACAGTCATTGTTGTTTGTCCTGATGTTAGTAGTATTCTCTCCATATTGCATGACATTCACTGGTGTTTGTCCTGATGTTAGTAGTATTTTCTCCATATTGCATGACAGTCATTGGTGTTTGTCCTGATGTTAGTAGTATTCTCTCCATATTGCATAACAGTCACTGGTGTTTGTCCTGATGTTAGTAGTATTCTCTCCATATTGCATAACAGTCACTGGTGTTTGTCCTGATGTTAGTAGTATTCTCTCCATATTGCATAACAGTCACTGGTGTTTGTCCTGATGTTAGTAGTATTCTCTCCATATTGCATAACAGTCATTGGTGTTTGTCCTGATGTTAGTAGTATTCTCTCCATATTGCATGACAGTCACTGGTGTTTGTCCTGATGTTAGTAGTATTCTCTCCATATTGCATAACAGTCACTGGTGTTTGTCCTGATGTTAGTAGTATTCTCTCCATATTGCATGACAGTCATTGGTGTTTGTCCTGATGTTAGTAGTATTCTCTCCATATTGCATAACAGTCATTGGTGTTTGTCCTGATGTTAGTAGTATTCTCACCATATTGAATGACAGTCACTGGTGTTTGTCCTGATGTTAGTAGTATTCTCTCCATATTGCATAACAGTCATTGGTGTTTGTCCTGATGTTAGTAGTATTCTCTCCATATTGAATGACAGTCATTGGTTTTTGTCCTGATGTTAGTAGTATTCTCTCCATATTGCATAACAGTCATTGGTGTTTGTCCTGATGTTAGTAGTATTCTCTCCATATTGCGTAACAGTCATTGGTGTTTGTCCTGATGTTAGTAGTATTCTCTCCATATTGCATGACAGTCATTGGTGTTTGTCCTGATGTTAGTAGTATTCTCTCCATATTGCATGACAGTCACTGGTGTTTGTCCTGATGTTAGTAGTATTCTCTCCATATTGCATGACAGTCATTGTTGTTTGTCCTGATGTTAGTAGTATTCTCTCCATATTGCATGACAGTCATTGGTGTTTGTCCTGATGTTAGTAGTATTCTCTCCATATTGCATAACAGTCATTGGTGTTTGTCCTGATGTTAGTAGTATTCACACCTTACGAATAGAATACAACAATAACAAAACACAAAGAGGCCAATAGATCTAATACTAGCAAATACATCACAGGTAACTAAACTTGCTCTCCTCATCATGTCTTTAAGATAGTTGTTGTGTATGATACGGAATGGTTATGGTATAGGGTTTGTTGTTGTGTATGATACGGAATGGTTATGGTATAGGGTTTGTTGTTGTGTATGATACGGAATGGTTATGGTACAGGGTTTGTTGTTGTGTATGATACGGAATGGTTATGGTATAGGGTTTGTTGTTGTGTATGATACGGAATGGTTATGGTACAGGGTTTGTTGTTGTGTATGATACGGAATGGTTATGGTATAGGGTTTGTTGTTGTGTATGATACGGAATGGTTATGGTATAGGGTTTGTTGTTGTGTATGATACGGAATGGTTATGGTATAGGGTTTGTTGTTGTGTATGATACGGAATGGTTATGGTATCATGTTTGTTGTTGTGTATGATACGGAATGGTTATGGTATAGGGTTTGTTGTTGTGTATGATACGGAATGGTTATGGTATAGGGTTTGTTGTTGTGTATGATACGGAATGGTTATGGTACAGGGTTTGTTGTTGTGTATGATACGGAATGGTTATGGTATAGGGTTTGTTGTTGTGTATGATACGGAATGGTTATGGTATAGGGTTTGTTGTTGTGTATGATACGGAATGGTTATGGTATCATGTTTGTTGTTGTGTATGATACGGAATGGTTATGGTATAAGGTTTGTAAAATGATTGAACAGGGGCGTGGACAAACTGGACATTCACTGCTCCCTAGGTGCATTGGAGTGAAAGTCGTTATCGAAGAATTGTTGTTTGATTGGTTGTCGGAAAACGGGAGGAGTCGTTATTCGGAGGACAGTTACAGTGTGAGATGCATCCATGTCAAGAACATCGGTCACAAAACGATGTCGTTATTGAGACGGGTCGTAATTGAAGTTTTGTTTCTGCACTGGAAAAATAAATGTAAATTGCTGAATAGCTGATGTATTGTCCCTATTCAGGGTAGATTTATATTTGTTTTCATCCCGGGCTCTTTCTGTAAAGATTTCTAGCATAGCGGCACAGTTAAATACCAAATATGAATGGGAGAAAGTAAGACAAAATATTAAAATGATTGCCGAATTATTGATATCTTCTCGTAATGAAGTCTGTTGTTCCTAGTAATGTGTTTGTTAAAATAATGATGTAAACGTGTATGGCATGAACAAAGGCTAACACATGTTACTATTCAGCAACTTTAATTATTGCTAATTACATGTCGTCGTCATCAATAACACCAGTTCCGTGTGATTCACACGTCAGGTACGCTGCAGCGGCCGTGTTTTTATGTTTTTAATTTATTTTTTGTATACTCACAAAACAATATACAATCATTCGAAAATCGTGGTGTATTAGCGCCAAAAGCATGGATAACAGACGATTGTTTGCTCCAACTCTTCATGCGGCGAACAGTTATTTGTAGTCGTCAGTAAAGACAACTGCTATCACTGGTTGATTGTGACTTCTGGTGCTTGATGGGCTCCATACTCGGTTGAGCTGTAATGGCGGTGGTGGTGACATTTTCCCTTTTTTTTGTTTTTGTTCATTCATAAAATAGCCGTGGTGTTTTGTTTCGGGCTAAAAAGACTGTCTCTACTTTTATTCGTTGCTTGCACCACTTGCACGCCCCCTCCCTCCCTCCCTCCCCTACCACTTGTATACATGACTTCATAGCTCCGTGTCCTCCGTTTTTCCTCAGTCCACCCCCCCCCCCCCCCGCACCCGTCCCTTTTGCTGTGGGGTCAGTCCGGACACTATCCACTAAGCTTGTTATTATTGCTGTGGGATCAGTACGGACACTATCCACTAAGCTTGTCATTATTGCTGTGGGGTCAGTACGGACACTATCCACTAAGCTTATTATTATTGCTGTGGGGTCAGTATGGACACTATCCACTAAGCGTGTTATTATTGCTGTGGCCGGGTCAGTACGGACACTATCCACTAAGCTTGTTATTATTGCTGTGGGGTCAGTACGGACACTATCCACAAAGCTTGTCATTATTGCTGTGGGGTCAGTACGGACACTATCCACCAAGCTTGTCATTATTGCTGTGGGGTCAGTACGGACACTATTCACTAAGCTTATTATATTATTATTGCTGTGGGGTCAGTATGGACACTATCCACTAAGCGTGTTATTATTGCTGTGGCCGGGTCAGTACTGACACTATCCACTAAGCTTGTTATTTTTGCTGAGGGGTCAGTACGGACATTATCCACTAAGCTTGTTATTATTGCTGAGGGGTCAGTACGGACATTATCCACGAAGCTTGTTATTATTGCTGTGGGGTCAGTACGGACACTATCCATTAAGCTTGTTATTATTGCTGTGGCCGGGTCAGTACGGACATTATCCACTAAGCTTGTTATTATTGCTGTGGGGTCAATACGGACATTATCCACCAAGCTTGTTATTATTGCTGTGGAGTCAGTACGAACACTATCCACTAAGCTTGTTGCTATTGCTGTGGCCGGGTCAGTACGGACATTATCCACTAAGCTTGTTATTATTGCTGTGGGGTCAGTACGGACACTATCCACTAAGCTTGTTATTATTGCTGAGGGGTCAGTACTGACACTAGCCCCTGAGCTTGTTATTATTGCTGTGGGGTCAGTACGGACACTATCTACTAAGCTTGTTATTATTGCTGTGGGGTCAGTACTGACACTAAGCTTGTTATTATTGCTGTGGGGTCAGTACAGACACTATCCACTAAGCTTGTTATTATTGCTGTGGGGTCAGTACGGACACTACCCACTAAGCTTGTTATTATTGCTGTGGGGTCAGGACAGACATTATCCACTAAGCTTGTTATTATTGCTGTGGGGTCAGTACGGACACTATCCACTAAGCTTGTTATTATTGCTGTGGGGTCAGTACTGACACTATCCACAATGCTTGTTATTATTGCTGTGGGGTCAGTATGGACACTATCCACTAAGCTTGTTATTATTGCTGTGGGGTCAGTACGGACACTATCCACTAAGCTTGTTATTATTGCTGTGGGGTCAGTACGGACACTATCCACTAAGCTTGTTATTATTGCTGTGGGGTCAGTACGGACACTATCCACTAAGCTTGTTATTATTGCTGTGGGGTCAGTACTGGCACTATCCACTATGCTTGTTATTAATGCTGTGGGGTCAGTATGGACACTATCCACTAAGCTTGTTATTATTGCTGTGGGGTCAATACGGACACTATCCACTAAGCTTGTTATTATTGCTGTGGGGTCAGTACGGACACTATCCACTAAGCTTGTTATTATTGCTGTGGGGTCAGTACGGACACTATCTACTAAGCTTGTTATTATTGCTGTGGGGTCAGTACTGACACTATCCACTAAGCTTGTTATTAATGCTGTGGGGTCAGTACGGACACTATCCACTAAGCTTGTTATTATTGCTGGGTGGTCAGTACGGACACTATCCACTATAAGCTTGTTATTATTGCTGTGTGGTCAGTACTGACACTATCCACTAAGCTTGTTATTATTGCTGTGGGGTCAGTACGGACACTATCCACTAAGATTGTTATTATTGCTGTGGGGTCAGTACTGACATTATCCACTAAGCTTGTTATTATTGCTGTGGGGTCAGTACGGACACTATCCACTAAGCTTGTTATTATTGCTGTGGGGTCAGTACGGACACTATCCACTAAGCTTGTTATTATTGCTGGGTGGTCAGTACGGACACTATCCACTATAAGCTTGTTATTATTGCTGTGGGGTCAGTACGGACACTATCCACTAAGCTTGTTATTATTGCTGGGTGGTCAGTACGGACACTATCCACTATAAGCTTGTTATTATTGGATTGTATCGGTTACATCCCCCATCGTGTCTGTGCCGCTTTCTACAGCAGCAAGCGCTTGCCAGAAACTGGTATAAGTTTACCAAATGATTGTACTCGAAAAAAAAACTTCCATGACTAAATGACAAAAAAAGAAGTAGAAACGAATATAAACATTTAATTAAACAAACAAACAAACAAACAAACAAACAAACAAACAAACAACTGTGTCTTCTCTCTTTGAAAAACATGTGTGTTAAACTTCGTGTTTGGTTTTAGGACTTTTGACAAAATCTGTTGTTTTTTGTATAGAATTTGTATACTTGCTTCGACATGTAGTTGTTGTTTTCCGTAGTTATCGATTTTCAAGATTTTTTTAATGATCTCTTTTCTTTTTGTTTGTTTTGTAATAATATAATAAATAAAATTATCAACTATCAGAACAACGAAATTGTAGAACAGTTTCAAAGACAGACAGACAGACAGACAGACAGACAGACAGACAGACGCACAAGCAGATTTATGGCATTGTTGAAGTTTCGTACAATTTGATTTAATTCAGTTTCATCTTATATTTATTTTATTTTATACGTTGTTTTATCCTCTTTTATTTATACTATTTTATTTGTTATATATTCGATTCTTCTTTTGTTTTTGTGTATGATTTGTTTGTTTGGAAAGAGTATGACCATAGTCATCTGTTGATAGTTTTAATGCTCTAACTGATGATTATCTATTATGTGTTGCACATTAATTGTTTTCAGTCTTTAATGTATTACTCACATTATGTATTACACAGCTATTCAGCCTTTTCGTATCACACACATGCTGTTTAAAAAACAAATCTCATTTTTTTTATGTTTCACACATACGTGAGGGAGACACTCGTGAGATAATAATCGTTCAAATCACACGTGTGTATATCATGTAAATGAGGTCATGTCAAGCAAGTCTGGCAGGGACCTGTTTTTCCACTGCTTATGATGCCAAAGTTACCGAGACAAACGTCTTTATAGAAGAAAAAAATTGCGCTCGCTAATAATTACCCTCGATGAATTTTTAGAACTAACACGTCACGCCACACTTTCAAAGTGACGTTTCTTTACTTTGACGTAATAGATTGCACGAGGCTTTAGAAGAGATGAGGTTCCAAAACAAGCGTCTTCAAGTTAGCTGCCTCGACTGCAGGACATTTTCAGTAAAATACACATAAGTTGTACAGTATGTAGGATAAACAGAATACTACATGGCTTGCTGTGTCGTACCAGATTTACACTCGTTGCTTTTTCAAATAGTAAACAGCTCGCTTTCGCTCGCAGTTCAATATTTAAAAAAACAACTCGTGTAAATCTGGTACGACACAGCAAGCCATGTAGTATTCTCTATTTACACATGTTCTCAGCCTTATTCCCGACAGTCCGACTCGCTGTCTTGAGGGTGTCTAGCCTTTCACATGGAATAAGCCCATCCCTGCACTTAGTCACATGGAATAAGCCCATCCCTGCACTTAGTCACATGGAATAAGCCCATCCCTGCACTTTGTCACATGGAATAAGCCCAACCCTGCATTTAGTCACATGGAATAAGCCCATCCCTGCACTTAGTCACATGGAATAAGCCCATCCCTGCACTTAGTCACATGGAATAAGCCCATCCCTGCACTTAGTCACATGGAATAAGCCCATCCCTGCACTTAGTCACATGGAATAAGCCCATCCCTGCACTTAGTCACATGGAATAAGCCCATCCCTGCACTTAGTCACATGGAATAAGCCCATCCCTGCACTTAGTCACATGGAATAAGCCCATCCCTGCACTTAGTCACATGGAATAAGCCCATCCCTGCACTTAGTCACATGGAATAAACCCATCCCTGCACTTAGTCTCATGCCAACAACCAACATCCCGTGGCGTGCGGAATGTTTGATGCATTGGATTTCATGAAATTAATTTAACCAAACAAACAAAACAAAAATACACCGATTTGGAAAGTGTCTACAGTGTTGATTTTAGAAGTGTGTCTTTGCGGAGGGATGGCATTCTTCCATACACAGTGGCCGAGTGGATAGGACATCGGCCTCCCAATCGGAAGGCCGTGAGTTCATACCCCGGCCGCGACCGCCTGGTGGGATAAGGGTACAGATTTGTCCGATCTCCCAGGTCAACTTATGTGCAGACCTACTAATGCCTTATCCCCCTTTGTGTGTACACCCAAGCACAAGACCAAGTGCGCACGGAAATGATCCTGTAATCCATTTCAGAGTTCGATGGGTTATAGAAACACAAAAATACCCAGCATTCTTCCCCCGAAAGCGGCGTATGGCTGCCTAAATGGCGGGGTAAAAACGGCCATACACGTAAAAACCCACTCGTTCAAAAGCATGAATGAACGTGGGAGTTTCAGCCCATGAACGAAGATAAAGAAAAAAGAAGAAGAAGAGTCCATACACATGTCAGAGATTGTGAGCCGAATTGTCTCCATGGGGATTGTCTCCATGGGGAGGTCTGTGCCTCAAAACATACACATGCACAAAACGACCAGTATGCATAGTCACTGCTTTCTTTTCACTTGCCTTAATTAACTTCCTAACTCCCATGTTTAGTTAAGAAAATTGTCGTTACATCCTGCAGACGCATGCATGACATCTCCCAAATGTTGCCCCGAGCGTCTTGTTCAAGACATTTTGTTCCGCCAGAAATGAAATCCCAGCGTCTGCCAATCTTTACCCGCCCCATGGTGGTCTGTATCACCGCGACTGGCTGTGATCAATATGCTAACATGACGGCCTCTTCATTAACCACTGGTCATTACACGTGGCCATTCAGCCTCTGTGACGAGCTGGGCCGGAGGGAAGCAGAGATGGCTGAGACCATTGTGCTGACCAGTCGCTCAGTGTTGTCCAGTGGGCGTGTGTAAAGCGTGATCAGACATTTTGTGGCCGTGTGTAAAGCGTGACCAGACATTCTGTGGCCGATAATGAGTAGAGTCAACGAGGCGGGTGAGGCATGTTTGTTGGCTGTGAGTGCCTTTCGCGCCAAAAAATAAAAGGAAACAAAAATCAGTACTAGTTTGAAAAATGAGAAGAGAAATGGCCGGGTTTCTATTTAAAAAAAAAATTAAGATGATCGACCCGAAAAGAGTTAAAAAACAAAGGATTACTGTACTCACCGATACAAAGACGACACAAGACGATAACGAATTTTCGCTTCTGGAAGCTTCATCAGGAAAAACAAGAACACAAAAGACAACAAAAAGCAGACCCGAAAAGATACAACGTTTGAGATTAAATGTGAGTGAGGTGGGAGAGGGGGGGGGGAGGGGGGGAGGGGGGGAGGGGGGGGGTGCCTCGTTGTACCCACCACACAGCGTAAAACAAGGTTTAACATGTAATGATTTTTGATACGCGTTTTTTATTTTTTTTATTTTTTTTAAAGTTTACGTCTTGTGTTTAAGATTGCTTTTTTTGTCTTTTGTTTGGATATTTGTTTATCTGGTTTATTCTCCACAGCTGTGTGCCAGTGGAAATCATGTACTTACTTACTTAGGCCCTTTGCCCCCAGCGGAACATAGACCATTGACAACATTTGGAAATCATGTTACGAAGGTGATATTTCTTTATTTAACTGAGACATTTTAACCACACTGATTGATTTCATTAATAAATACTGGTTCCATATAATATTCTTGTCCTTCAGAGAAAGAATTAGAAATACTTGCACGCTTTGTTTGTGTATGTTTGTGTATGTTTGTGTATGTTTGTGTATGTTTGTGTATGTTTGTGTATGTTTGTGTATGTTTGTGTATGTTTGTGTATGTTTGTGTATGTTTGTGTATGTTTGTGTATGTTTGTGTATGTTTGTGTATGTTTGTGTATGTTTGTGTATGTTTCGTAAAGTACAAGTATTTCAAAGTACGTAACATGGAAACCAGAGGATGTGACAAGGATTTAAATACTTACGCTTAAAACGCAGTGGAAAATAATACATACTATATTTTGTTGAATGCCTGTATGATCTAATTGGAGTGTTAATTAAAAAAGTAAAAAGAATATGTTTTAGTTGCCATGACGTTATAGTATTTTTAAGAACTGAGAATGAATGTCACAAAATAGTACCCAGCTCTGAGGAAAAAACAATTTGTCTTTTTATTGATGTTTAATTTATTAATCTATCTATCTTTCTATAAATCTATCTGTCTGTCTGTCTGTCTGTCTGTCTGTCTGTCTATCTGTCTGTCTGTCTGTGTATCTAACTGATCAGTGTATTTATATCTCGCCAACAAATTTGTTATATAGTTGGTTTGTTATTTTGGTAATTTAACTATCATCTATGTATTCCTTCATTTCGTTTTCTATATATTTCTGTGTCTGGTTTGCTTGTCTGATTGTTTGTTTGTTTGTTTGTTTGTTTGTTTGTGTGTGTGTAAAGTTTGTTTGTTTGCTTGACTTGATCCATTCCGTTATGATTTTCTCATCAATAATTTGACCTGCCTTCGTCGTTAGGTCTAAGATGACACCAGTATTGTTGTTCCTGATTATGATAGTTGGATTCGTACTGCTCAAGGAATGTGAGTCTCTGTGAAGGTCTGGGTGGTATTCTCCTCCGACTTTCATGTCTCTGCAAGATACTGCATGGCATCTTGTGGCAAACAGTGACCCTGGGGTGGTGTGACCTTTTCAGTTAATCCATATTTCTGTTTTCTGATGTTCAATTTCCGGTTTCAAAAGGATGGCATACATCAGAGCTGTTTAATGAACATGTGCAAAGTTCATTGTTGAAAGAGAAACGGGAAAAACAGAACTAAAAATCAGAGAAAGAGAGATATATAAACACAAAATTATCAAACCATAAATAAAAAAGAAGAAGATTGTCAGATGCAAACAGAAGAAACTAATTTTTGAAGTAGAGCGACGATGCTTGATGCCAATGTCTCATTTTGTGTACATTAGAATGAATGGTCGTATGAATAATTATGTATACCGATATGTCTACCGTCTCTGTCCGTCCCTTACCCCCCCCTCCCCCCGCACCCCCTCCAACATTCCGTCCAGCCCCCCCTCCTCTCCCACCTGCCCCCTTCTGTGCACCTGACATTTGTAACCTTTTGCACAGTCGGGCGCCATCTTTGAAAATATTGTTTCCTTATTCATCTGGCGTTCCAGTATTCCACCACGCTGCTTTCAATATGCTGGGTGTCTGCAGCGCGCTGTGTGCTGCCATTCCGCTCTCTGGGGCCATTCCGTCAGTGTCGCCAACTTCTAACACTGCTCTCTGGGGCCATTCCGTCAGTGTCGCCAACTTCTAACACTGCTCTCTGGGGCCATTCCGTCAGTGTCGCCAACTTCTAACACTACTCTCTGGGGCCATTCTGTCAGTGTCGCCAACTTCTAACACTGCTCTCTGGGGCCATTCCGTCAGTGTCGCCAACTTCTAACACTACTCTCTGGGGCCATTCTGTCAGTGTCGCCAACTTCTAACACTGCTCTCTGGGGCCATTCCGTCAGTGTCGCCAACTTCTAACACTACTCTCTGGGGCCATTCTCTCAGTGTCGCCAACTTCTAACACTCCTCTCTGGGGCAATTCCGTCAGTGTCGCCAACTTCTAACACTGCTCTCTGGGGCCATTCCGTCAGTGTCGCCAACTTCTAACACTGCTCTCTGGGGCCATTCCGTCAGTGTCGCCAACTTCTAACACTACTCTCTGGGGCCATTCCGTCAGTGTCGCCAACTTCTAACACTCCTCTCTGGGGCAATTCCGTCAGTGTCGCCAACTTCTAACACTGCTCTCTGGGGCCATTCCGTCAGTGTCGCCAACTTCTAACACTACTCTCTGGGGCCATTCCGTCAGTGTCGCCAACTTCTAACACTACTCTCTGGGGCCATTCCGTCAGTGTCGCCAACTTCTAACACTCTTGTCTGGGGCCATTCCGTCAGTGCCGCCAACTTCTAACACTCCTCTCTGGGGCCATTCCGTCAGTGTCGCCAACTTCTAACACTCCTCTCTGGGGCCATTCCGTCAGTGTCGCCAACTTCTAACACTACTCTCTGGGGCCATTCCGTCAGTGTCGCCAACTTCTAACACTACTCTCTTTCATATTGTACATGTTTTGTAGAGTGAGCTTTAATCAGCAACGTAAACTGTGACGTATACGAGGGTTCCTAACTCCCAGCATTAAATGTCCATACACACGGAGACACATTTCTTTGGCAAACAAACAAATACAAACAAATTGAAAACCGAAACTACCCCGAAAGCGGTGTATGTCTGCCTAAATAATTATGGGGGTAAAAACGGTCATACACGTAAAAACCCACTTGTGCAAAAAAACTAAAACAAAAAACAACACGAATGCATGTACTTGGGAGTTTCAGCCCGTGAACAGAAGATCGCGAGAAGAAGAAACAAACAAACAAGGAGACAAAACAAAAATCAAACAAACAGAAAAAATAACGCAATAAAGAAAGAAACAAACACAATGTCTGAAATAACTGTGTCCAACAATTCGTCAGGATTAATTAGGCAGTGTCCGTGGCGAATCTTGAACACCACTACCATCACGACCACAGTCAGCAAGGTATGACGCCAGATTCCGCGAAGACGTTCGCGTCGTGTGAAGGTTATCAGTTTAAACTTGACATTGTCCATGTGCACGTGCAAGAAGGGATTGATACATTGATACTGTTCGAACAGTAGCATGTGTTGAAAGTAGGGATAACATCGAATTATACTGTTCGAACAGTAGCATGTGTTGAAAGAAAGTCGCATCGTATTGAGCGCTGAGTGCACATAGCATTGATAGCGGAGCACTCTGTTCACTGTGGTGATCTGATAGCGGAGCACTCTGTTCACTGTGGTGATCTGATAGCGGAGCACTCTGTTCACTGTGGTGATCTGATAGCGGAGCACTCTGTTCACTGTGGTGATCTGATAGCGGAGCACTCTGTTCACTGTGGTGATCTGATAGCGGGGCACTCTGTTCACTGTGGTGATCTGATAGCGGAGCACTCTGTTCACTGTGGTGATCTGATAGCGGGGCAGTCTGTTCACTGTGGTGATCTGATAGCGGAGCACTCTGTTCACTGTGGTGATCTGATAGCGGAGCACTCTGTTCACTGTGGTGATCTGATAGCGGAGCACTCTGTTCACTGTGGTGATCTGATAGCGGAGCAGTCTGTTCACTGTGGTGATCTGATAGCGGAGCACTCTGTTCACTGTGGTGATCACGTGCCTCACTCATCATGTCCGTGTTTGCCTCACTCTGATTGAAAGGGGCGCCACTCTGCACAGCAACTGAAAAGTCCGAACATCGTCTATTGGTATTATAATTCCTCCAAAATCGGCGTATAGCTGCCTGAATGGCGGGGTAATCGGTCATACACATAAAAATCCACTCGTGCAAAAACATGAGTGAACGTGGGAGTTTCAGCCCATGAACGAAGAAGAAGAAGAAGAAGAAGAAGAAGAAGAAGAAGAAGAAGAAGAAGAAGGAGAAGAAGAAGAAGAAGAAGAAGAAGAAGGAGAAGAAGAAGAAGAAGAAGAAGAAGAAGGTATAAGGTATTATGATTAATACATGTACAACATGTCGTTATATTAATGCCGACCATTTAGACCGGAAGTGATATAATTGTTGCCGGACAGTTTGAATTGTGGGTGGAATGAAGGAGGGACACAATGGCAGCTAAACGGTTAACACAACACGTGCCAGCGATCAGCACTGAATGTTATGTCGCCGATCAGGGAAGGTTGGCCGGCACAATGACGGCTAGACGGTCAGGCAATACCTATCAGCTACGACCCGCTGGTCACTTGACGTTTGGCATGCAGTGGCCGTCTTAAAGTCAAAGTACTTCCCGTGAAAACAATTCTCTTCACCGTCTTAGATCAGCAGGGCTCTCCATGGACGCCTCTCCTAGAGAGTGCGGGACCCCCCTTCCTATTTTTAGAGGGTCCATGGACCCCCGCTGCAGAATGTTAGAGGGTCCAAAAGCCGAAAAGTCCCGGTGTACTAATAAAACATTGTGGTCACAATGTTGTACTGTGTACAGTAGCTGACGATTGCGGTCTCAGTGAAACAGTATCTTCGGTTAGCACGATAAAGACAGTTTAGTGCGTCCCATGACCCGCTTTTTACATTTAGTCAAGTTTTGACTAAATGTTTTAACATAGAGCCCCTGGGGAATCGAGACGAGGGTCGTGGTGTATGTGTGTCTGTGTGTGTCTGTGTGTGTGTGTGTGTGTCTGTGCTTGTGTGTGTCTGTGTGTGTCTGTGTGTGTGTGTGTGTGTCTGTGCTTGTGTGTGTAGAGCGATTCAGAGTAAACTACTGGGCCGATCTTTATGAAATTTTACATGAGAGTTCCTGGGTATGATATCCCCAGACGTTATTTTTTATTTTTTCGATAAATGTCTTTGATGACGTCATATCCGGCTTTTTGTAAAAGTTGAGGCGGCACTGTCACACCTTCATTTTTCAATCAAATTGATTGAAATTTTGGCCAAGCAATCTTCGACAAAAGCCGGACTTCAGTATTGCATTTCAGCATGGAGGCTTAACAATTAATTAATGACTTTGGTCATTAAAAATGTGAAAATTGTAATTACAATTATTTTTTATAAAACGATCCAAAATTACCTTTATGTTATTCTTCATCATGTTCTGATTCCAAAAACATATAAATATGTTATATTTGGATTAAAAACAAGCTCTGAAAATTAAAAATATAAACATTAGGATTAAAATTAAATTTCCGAAATCCTTTTAAAAACAATTTCATCTTATTCCTTGTCGGTTCCTGATTCCAAAAACATAATAGATATGATATGTTTGGATTAAAAACACGCTCAGAAAGTTAAAACGAAGAGAGGTACAGTGAAGCGTGCTATGAAGCACAGCGCAACCGCTACCGCGCTGAACAGGCTCGTCACTTTCACTGCCTTTTGCACTTTCTTTCTTTATTTGGTGTTTAACGTCGTTTTCAACCACGAAGGTTATATCGCGACGGGCCTTTTGCACTAGCGGCGGACTACGGTCATTGTGAAAAAATGCAGTGTGTTCAGTTTCATTCTGTGAGTTCCACAGCTTGACTAAATGTGGTAATTTCGCCTTACGCGACTTGTTAAAGTTTAGTGCGTCCCAGGACCCCCCCCCCCCCCCCCCCCCTCCCCCTCATATATTTCATATATGTGTTTCGGGTTCTAGTGCGTATAGAATGCAGCCGGGACGCGCGCTGTGGGGGGCCCAGTAGACGTGTCAAGGCTTTCACACGAGAGAAGACAACGTTTCAATCTGTAAATATCTGCTTTACATATACACACATTGTATTTCAATATTTACTTTCATTACAAGATAATTTCATATATGTACGTATTTAAAAGTGGAATTGTAAATATGTGTAACTAGGAAGTTAACACAAAAACCAAATTGTAAGCTATGATATAACAATGGAGGGACGACCCTATCCCCGGTAACATCCTGGCGGGATCTGACACCGTCAGCCCAATCGTTCTCACAATAAAATAAAAAACGCTGGCGCTGGACCCGAGTACTCTTCAGACTGGCTCCCTCCCCCAGTATGAAAGTTTTTGTCTTGTGCACGTGGATTTAAAAAAAAAATTATTTTATTTATTTTACACAATTAACAAAATTATTAGAGTAAAATAAAACATTAAAACGTTCATAATAAACAATAGTAAACAAGAATTAAAAAAAAAAAAAAAATAGACCGCCCATGCCGGGAATCGAACCCAGGTCACTTGGATTTAAAAAAAAAAAATTTATTTATTTATTTTACACAATTAAAAAAACTATTAGAGTAAAATTAAACATTAAAACGTTCATAATAAACAATAGTAAACAAGAATTAAAAAAAAATAGAACGCCCATGCCGGGAATCATATCAACATAAGTTGACCTGGGAGATCGCAAAATCTCCACTCTTAACCCACCAGGCGGCAGCGACCGGGATTCAAACTCACGACCTCCCGATTAGGAGGCCGATGTCTCACCACCACGCCACTGTGCCCGTCGAATCAGTCTTACAATCCAGACACACTCACGCTTTAAGAAAAAACCCACAATAGTTGAACAGTTTTAAGACTGAGGGTCTGGTGGTAGATGACAGAGAGAGAGAGAGAGAGAGAGAGAGAGAGAGAGAGAGAGAGAGAGAGAGAGAGAGAGAGAGAGAGAGAGAGAGAGAGAGAGAGAGAGGGGGAGAGAGAGAGAGAGAGAGAGAGAGAGAGAGAGAGAGAGAGAGAAAGACAGACAGACAGACAGACAGACAGACAAAAATACAGAAAGAGAGAGTGCTAAAGAAAAAAGGCGAGAGAGAGAGTGATAGATAGTCCGCAAACTTAAGCTCAGAATATGCAAATCATTCGCCATTTGCTTCTTACTGAATGATGGCCCCATAACATACGGGTATTTACCTCTGTGTCAAAATGTGGGCGCGTGCCCCCACCTCTCTCTCTCTCTCACCCGTATCACTGCAATGAACACCCCGACCCCTGCCTTCCAACTCCCCAACCGCGCGATTGGCAGTGAATGAAAACTTGGCCTAGTTCCACCCCCCCCCCTCCCCCCTCCTCCTGCTTCCAGTCTTCAGACAATCTTCCCTGTAGAATCTGTCGCTTTCTTTATTGCGCCTTTGTCGCTGTCAGTTCGGCGTTTCCGAACGTCGGGATTTGTGGAAGTGGGCGGTATCGGGGAGCGTCCAGGCCCCTCCCACTTTGGCTCAGGGCGAAACCTCTTGCAGTACGCCCCTCCTTTCGTTTTGCTTTCCGCACCCACACACCCCATACATACACCCCCAGATCATTTTTTACCTTCGGCTTTAATCGGCTTGCCACCTACTTCTTGTAAACGCCGTAACTTCGTCCTGCTGATCAGCGGTCTCGTTTACCCTGGAGTTCAAACTTACCTCGTCTCTTTTTGGAAATTGTGTCTGTGTGTGCGTGTGTGTGTGTGTGTGTGACGGTGTGTGTGTCTGTCCGTCGAAAAGTGGTACATACATCATAACTGTGTAATATGGTCGAATCATACATCATAACTGTGTAATATGGTCGAATCGTGGAATATTAGCAAGTTCACACAAGTCCTCGCTGTCGACATTGCTGTTTTGTGTGGTATATTGTAAACACCCTTAGTGTACATACGATGCATCTTGTGATGGGAGTACAAGCCCGTATGGTTGAGTGGTGATGCTATGGATCATCGCTGTGATCAAATCCTCTTGATGGAGAGTGGCTACGTTGGAACGGTCAAAGACTGAACCTGACTAGGGTTTAATTTTGATATAACCTTTTGCCGGATTCCGTTTGTCGTGTACAAAATGTCAAAGAACACGAAAACGACGACAAAAAGCACCAACTTAATTATCCTGTGTGATTACATCTGTTGAAGTCTGCATTTGGAAACACAACAAATAGGAGAAGTGGAGAACTAAAGTGTTCGCCATCTTTGAATCATTCCACTGGTCGCTAGATTGTCGTATCGCATGAGCGGTGACCCTCACGATCACTGAATGTGTCGGCATCATTGTCTTCAACAAATCTCTCTACGCTTGAAAACGACGGATTAGCAGTGAATATTGTCTGAAATTTCGGAGGATTGACGTTGGAATTGCAAACACAGAGGTACTATTTTTTTAACATGAATTATCGACAGCTTGGCCTTTTACGAACATTTGACAAAATTAAGGACGTTTGAATACGAAAGAACAAGCTCTTTGGGGGCGTTTTTTGTTAGCTCACTCGGCTTGATTTAACTTCCAAGTGGCTTAAACCTCCAGACAACGACGAGACTGTCAGACATTCTGGTCACGTGTTCGTTGCTTTGAAACATTGAACTCAGCAGCTGCATGATGTAGTGAGAGATCGAGTTCCGCTTCCTCCGGGGAATGAGAGAAATGTGCTTCTTCGTGGAAAACATCGCACTAACTTGTTAGACTGCAGGTGTGACTGGCCTCTGTTCAGTCAATTTCTAAACAAAATCACCATCACAGAAACATTATTCCTTTAAAATAGCACGGCGCGATGTCAGAATAAATGTAAAATGTTGATAAGAACACCCGAAATATGTGACGAATGCATGAGGCGAATCAGTTATAACGTGTCCCTGCACATTGCGAAGAAAATAGGTCAACAGATTCGATTCCAGACAAACTAGTACATAAAGGATTACAAGGACCATTTCTTTGAGTAAAGACTCTAGCATGGTGGCAGAGGTCCCAGAAGTCATTACTGCATTACTCTTGTTTTTGCGGAAGAAGGGGGTCATTTCATGAGTATCGCACTCAAACGTGTTAAAAGTCCTTACATTATAACAGCAAAAATTCGCAAATAACTGTAACGAATGACCTTATTGTAAGCTGCATTAAACTGACGAGTTATTTTCTCGAGAATAAAGTCAAAGCGGTGGTACTAATTACAGAAAAAAATCTCCCGATGTGCTTACTTCGACAAACGCTGGCGTTTCATTTGATGTGGAAGCTTCAGCACGCTTAAAGGAACATGGCACCTGACTAGGTCTGAGAGTCTTCCATAGCTGACTAGGTCTGAGAGTCTTCCATAGCTGACTAGGTCTGAGAGTCTTCCATAGCTGACTAGGTCTGAGAGTCTTCCATAGCTGACTAGGTCTGAGAGTCTTCCATAGCTGACTTGGACATTCAGCTTATACACCACGAACAGAGTCACTCATTCTACCGTGGCGGTCAAGCCAGCGAGTTCTACGTTTAACGTTTTATTTATGAGCGTAGACGACACATCAAAGCACCATGAAGACAACAACAACAACAACCACAACAGCCACTACAACAGAAGCGTCAACAAGCACCCACACGCCAGCAATCCGTACCGGGAATACCACCTCAACACTCGCCAGTGCATCCATTCAAAGACTAAGACCTACCCGACACGACACAAACATGTCTGGAACTTGTGTCCGAAACGCATCCACCCGGATTACAAGACACACTATGGACGATAGCCAGACTGTACCCCGGGTAGGGACAACGCCTCCATGCCCCGGGGGTGCGGGGTGTGATAGTTCCTCCCTGACAAGGAGGACAAGACCGTTACGACCCTTGTCCAATCCGTGCGTGTGGCTCCTGCTGCTGCAGCTCTTCAGTGTCCTTTGTGTGGGGCAGACGGCTGCCACTTGGTGGTGAGTATCATGAAAGGTGGTGTGGTGTGGGGGGGGGGGCGTAAACGTGCCTGTCTTCTGCTGGAAACCGTCCTCCCGCTCATAAGACATCTGTCCAGGCTTGTACACTGTGTCACAGCAACCTTGTCCCTAGACACATACACACATCAGACACATACACACATCAGACACATACACACATCAGACACATACACACATCAGACACATACACACATCAGACACATACACACATCAGACACATACACACATCAGACACATACACACATCAGCAGCACTGCTGCCTGTACACAACGCCTTTATTCATTCATAACAAAACTCTCACCCAAACGAAGCAGTCAGGTTGTTGAGTTGTGATGTGGGTCCATGGTCCACAAGGGAGGATCTCGCACCGCGTGTAAAGGCGGTCCATGGTCCACAAGGGAGGATCTCGCACCGCGTGTAAAGGCGGTCCATGGTCCACAAGGGAGGATCTCGCACCGCGTGTAAAGGCGGTCCATGGTCCACAAGGGAGGGTCTCGCACCGCGTGTAAAGGCGGTCCATGGTCCACAAGGGAGGATCTCGCACCGCGTGTAAAGGCGGTCCATGGTCCACAAGGGAGGGTCTCGCGCCGCGTGTAAAGGCGGTCCATGGTCCACAAGGGAGGGTCTCGCGCCGCGTGTAAAGGCGGTCCATGGTCCACAAGGGAGGGTCTCGCACCGCGTGTAAAGGCGGTCCATGGTCCACAAGGGAGGGTCTCGCGCCGCGTGTAAAGGCGGTCCATGGTCCACAAGGGAGGATCTCGCACCGCGTGTAAAGGCGGTCCATGGTCCACAAGGGAGGATCTCGCACCGCGTGTAAAGGCGGTCCATGGTCCACAAGGGAGGATCTCGCACCGCGTGTAAAGGCCTGTGCTTTTTTACACGACCGTTTACAAAGAAAAGAAAAGAATATGCAGAGAAGTATCCCGTCAGTAGGTCAGATCTTCCAGAGAGGGCAAATTCAACGATTTCAATAACTCACCAGTCGTTCACTAACGAAGACGCGAGTGTTAAAATTGTGTCAGTTATTTCCAATACAGCTTTCTCTGTCAATTAAAAATGTTCCACAATTGCAACACGACAATTGCAACACGACAATTGCAACACGACAATTGCAATGAAAGAAGTTATTGGGAAAAATAAACCTCTCCTGTCGCATCGTGTGTCAAACTTTGGTCAGTTAACAAAACATTACTTTTATTTATTTGGTGAATTTTTGTAAATACATTTTTCGGTTTTTTTCACACCGTGAGGCATTTCTTTTCCTTGTGACATGGTTGTCTCGGGATGTGTCGTCCTTGTGACATGGCTGTCTCGGGATGTGTCGTCCTTGTGACATGGCTGTCTCGGGATGTGTCGTCCTTGTGACATGGCTGTCTCGGGATGTGTCGTCCTTGTGACATGGCTGTCTCGGGATGTGTCGTCCTTGTGACATGGCTGTCTCGGGATGTGTCGTCCTTGTGACATGGCTGTCTCGGGATGTGTCGTCCTTGTGACATGGCTGTCTCGGGATGTGTCGTCCTTGTGACATGGCTGTCTCGGGATGTGTCGTCCTTGTGACATGGCTGTCTCGGGATGTGTCGTCCTTGTGACATGGCTGTCTCGGGATGTGTCGTCCTTGTGACATGGCTGTCTCGGGATGTGTCGTCCTTGTGACATGGCTGTCTCGGGATGTGTCGTCCTTGTGACATGGTTGTCTCGGGATGTGTCGTCCTAGAATCGCATACTTTTTAATCTCTGGCTTTCGTCCTGTTTCCTTCTTTGCCATCGTCATCTTCAACATAGTGTTGAACAGGACTTCACCACGAGAATTATCTTCTCCATTCTTATTCTGATCATCACACAAAAAAGCAGCAGCAAAAATTACAATCACATTAATTTTCTGTCTGTCTTTCTGGCTGTCCTATATGCTCGATGTTGAATGAAAAACGTAGTTGACTCTTACTTATAAGCTGTTTATAAACATTGTCTGGATAGATTGTGAGCACGAGTGTGACTTGTTTATAGCTTTAAAGCAAAGGAATCGATTTACGTGATCTTCACTCCCACCAGTTGCTGAACAGCTTTCAGAATATTCCTTTTTAAAACAATGTTGCGTTTCAATGGGAAGTCCTTTTTTATTTACACACTCACACACACACAAACACACACTCGCGCGTGAGCGCGCACAAGCACACACACACACAATAGCCACGCACGCACACACGCACGCACACACGCACACACGCACGCACGCACGCATACACTCACACACGTACGCACCCAAACGCACGCACGCATGCACGCACGCAACCATCGACACACAGACAACCTGACACAGACACACACAGACAAACAGACAAACACACACACACACACACACACACACACACACACACGCACGCATGCACGCACGCTCGCACGCATACACTCACACACGTACGCACACAAACGCACGCACGTACGCACACACTCATTCACGCACGCATGCACGCACGCAACCATCGACACACAGACAACCTGACACAGACACAGACACACACAGACAAACAGACAAACACACACACACACACACACACACACACACACACACGCACACACACTTACTCACACTCACACACACACACACACACACACACACACACACACACACACACACACACACACACACACACACGCACACCACATTTCACCCATTTCCTTCCCCTTAATACCTCCATTGCTGACGCGTTGCTCTGTGTGTGTTCTTCTTCAGACAGAAATGTATAATCGTGTGTATAACATATATCCTTCTCCCTCCCGTGCCAGCTATGCCAGTTAAAGACTCAGTCCTCCCCGTATAAATAAACCTATCTGAACAATTGTCCAGACAGTCGCTAACGAGAAAAGATACACAGTATATATCTTTTTGTTTTTGCGAGTTTCTGGACATCGTTTAAGATAGGTTTATTTACAATATTATAAGTGATGTCCGTCTGTCCTCTGGCAAGACCGCTGGGTCGAAGATCAGTGAACTTAGCGTTTTGTTTTGTCATAAATTAAACGGTTCAATAACATACCTTCATTGTTTTTGATTCTGAATTATGGAACGTTGGCAGTTTATTTGTTGTTGGATTTGTATTTGTATACCCTTTCACCATATAAGATGTGGCCAGTCCTTGACATTGCACAAGGTTAGCCAGTCCTTGACATTGCACAAGGTTAGCCAGTCCTTGACATTGCACAAGGTTAGCCAGTCCTTGACATTGCACAAGGTTAGCCAGTCCTTGACATTGCACAAGGTTAGCTAGTCCTTGACATTGCACAAGGTTAGCCAGTCCTTGACATTGCACAAGGTTAGCCAGTCCTTGACATTGCACAAGGTTAGCCAGTCCTTGACATTGCACAAGGTTAGCCAGTCCTTGACATTGCACAAGGTTAGCTAGTCCTTGACATTGCACAAGGTTAGCCAGTCCTTGACATTGCACAAGGTTAGCCAGTCCTTGACATTGCACAAGGTTAGCCAGTCCTCCTTGACATTGCACAAGGTGAGCCAGTCCTTGACATTGCACAAGGTTAGCCAGTCCTTGACATTGCACAAGGTTAGCCAGTCCTCCTTGACATTGCACAAGGTTAGCCAGTCCTTGACATTGCACAAGGTTAGCCAGTCCTTGACATTGCACAAGGTTAGCTAGTCCTTGACATTGCACAAGGTTAGCCAGTCCTGGACATTGCACAAGGTTAGCCCGCCACTTGGACACCCCCCCATGATCAACAGCCAGGACGCTTTGTAAGCAGAGTGGCTGTTTTCTATCAATCATTTTTGGTGTCAATTAATTCTTAAAGATAACCAACTCTGCACAAGGAGTCAGAGTGTTGATTTTCGGTATGTGTCTAATCTGAAGGAGTGTCTGATTCCACGTGAAAGTCTGGCTAGACATGAGACGATGAGTGGATAGTTGACACCAAACTGACCGTGCCTTTAATCTGAAGGATGGTCTGATTCCACGTGAAAGTCTGGCTAGACATGAGACGATGAGTGGATAGTTGACACCAAACTGACCGTGCCTTTAATCTGAAGGATGGTCTGATTCCACGTGATAGCCTGGCCAGACATGAGACGATGAGTGGATAGTTGACACCAAACTGACCGTGCCTTTAATCTGAAGGATGGTCTGATTCCACGTGATAGCCTGGCTAGACATGAGACGATGAGTGGATAGTTGACACCAAACTGACCGTGCCTTTAATCTGAAGGATGGTCTGATTCCACGTGATAGCCTGGCTAGACATGAGACGATGAGTGGATAGTTGACACCAAACTGACCGTGCCTTTAATCTGAAGGATGGTCTGATTCCACGTGATAGCCTGGCCAGACATGAGACGATGAGTGGATAGTTGACACCAAACTGACCGTGCCTTTAATCTGAAGGATGGTCTGATTCCACGTGATAGCCTGGCCAGACATGAGACGATGAGTGGATAGTTGACACCAAACTGACCGTGCCTTTAATCTGAAGGATGGTCTGATTCCACGTGATAGCCTGGCCAGACATGAGACGATGAGTGGATAGTTGACACCAAACTGACCGTGCCTTTAATCTGAAGGATGGTCTGATTCCACGTGATAGCCTGGCCAGACATGAGACGATGAGTGGATAGTTGACACCAAACTGACCGTGCCTTTAATCTGAAGGATGGTCTGATTCCACGTGAAAGTCTGGCTAGACATGAGACGATGAGTGGATAGTTGACACCAAACTGACCGTGCCTTTAATCTGAATTGTTGGCGTAAGAAGTAGAGGGAATATATTATACACGGGATTATACATCTCAGTCTGAAGAAGAACACACAGAGCAAATAGTCAGTATTTGACTTACATGTGATGGAGATATTAAGGGGACAGTGAGTAGAAATGTCTTCACGGGAAGTACTGCTTCTTTAAGCAGACGAACATGTTCATATCTCTTCGCCGCTGTTCGTGCAGTAATTCCAGGTGAAAGTCATGGAGGCGGCGTCAGGCCTAATACCGGGGAGACGCTGAACAGACCCGGGTCTCTGAAAGTTGGCTTGCAGTGCAGGACGGGTCCTTTGCTGACTGTGGCAGTAGCAAGTACTGGCCGTTGTGTTTAGTGCAGTGTATTTGCCGTCCATTTCGTCAAAGCGATATGGAAGAGAGTGAGAAAAAAAAACAGTCGAAAAAAGGATTGTTTAAGTTTTGGTTGTTCCAAAATGATGCCAACCTTACATTTCAGCGGTGTTCAATATACTTGCAAAGACTTGATTGTTCGTTCATGGGCTGAAACTCCCACGGCTTTTACGTGTATGACCGTTTTTACCCCGCCATTTAGGCAGCCATACGCCGCTTTCGGAGGAAGCATGCTGGGTATTTTCGTGTTTCTATAACCCACCGAACTCTGACATGGATTA